>NC_138768.1:538088077-538243077 GCF_965119305.1 Pelophylax lessonae | reverse complement strand
TAGTGCATTTTTTATAAAGTCTGTATGATTATGCAGAGGAAATGCAGTGGGTGGAAGCAAGAGCTGCTGGTGCCAATCCATTATCATGGAAAACATTTTGAGGTTTTGACACAATATTCTATGTACTGTTGCAGGCATTTTAGGTGTTCTCTTGACTAAAAAAAATTGCATCTTCATTTAATTAGTTGGCACTCTGGAAAAGTTAATGCATCGACCCTACAAAAAAAGAAAAAAGAAAAGAAAATTATAATAATATGCAACAAAATCATATATTAATAAATACAAATTTACATTTTCCTATTACATTATAGAAAGTTTTGTTAAAAAGTTATAAAAATTGTGCTATCATCAGAGCTAGGATTAGTAAAGCTACTAGACAGGAAATGCAAAATTAAAACAGTGGCCTTTTATTTATACCTACAAATAGTGTTGTAGAAGTCTACATCCCTAAATAAAGACAACATAGCCTCCTAATTACCTTAAATTATATATATACTAAAGGTATGACTTGATTTAGTTGAGTAAATGCACTATGTTTTGCACCCCAATGTAGGTTCTGTACTGAATACTGAAATAATAATAAATAAATGTGCATCCTCGCCTGCTTCTACACTCTGCATGCTACTCTGCATGCTACATACCTGTCAATTGTTGTGGACATTTCTCCAAATGTAGAGTGGCCTACAGAACAACAATGTGCAGAGGATCCAGATTTTCCAATTGATGATAACTGGATCAGGGCACAGAAGTGGAGTGTTATTTTAGACCCAGTGATGCTATCACTGGGTCCTTTTTCTTCTCTATGGAATGTAGGCAGATTATGGCTGTTGGAAGGAGCCAGCAGGGTACTGTACACAGCTTCCCAAAAACATCCCAGCACCTTCCCTCAGTACTCCTCTCAGCAGCCTTTGCTCAATTATCAAAAAATGCCTTTATGGGTGGAAGTAATTCTCGTAAAGTGGTAATTTTTGGGCAGAGTGAGTTTGCATGCAAACTTCCTTGGTTAAAGTGTGCATTTACATCTTAGACCCTATGATTGAATTAGTTGAAAACAAGTGAATGAAAAGGGGCTGACCAGGGACAAAAAGGCAGGATAGTAAAAGGTGAGATGTTGCTAAATGCCCTCTAGCCAGGGAATGGGAAAGGCTCTGTTTTGCTTTCTGCAGTTTATAATGAACACTGTGAAAGGCTCACAGTGCTCAAAAAATCCAAGTAAGCAATTTCACTATGGGGAGGAGCCTGTTAAATTGTGCAAGCCTGAAGGTTAGGCTGGAGCTCAGCTTTAAATATTCTTTTCTGTAGAATACATTTTAAATGATACATGTTTAAGTAGTTAGTCTGGCTTGTTACTTGTTCTAAGACCTCCAAGATAAAGATTTTTTAGTACCAGAAGATAAAATAAAAGGCAGATCTTGTAACCCAAAAAAAATTTCTGGAGACCATTCTGAAAACTATAAGGTTCTTATTTGCATACTTGTTCTAATTGAATGGCTCAAAGTGTTGAATCAAGTGGATCAGCATGACAGCTAGGCAATCTATGAATAGACAGAACAGCAATGACAGTCTCCAATTTTCTCCAAAGTTTGCCAAAGGTTCATGGACAGATATGTAATTTTATTTATGTGGGTTTCCAAATGTTTACAGATTTACTGCTTAGACCCAATCGTCGTAAATTACTTGCAAAAGGACATACACAAACACATCACTCAATATTTTCTGTTGGAGAAGCTTTAGCTAAACAAATGCCATGTTCACCCTCCTCAAAAGCATAAAACATTCTAGAGACATTAATATTCCTGTGATTCTTTACTGGCATATATTTCACTGCTGTTACTTTAACAGTATTTTGTCCTTGTAAATATTCCTTGACAAACTGAGCATAGCAGAAGTTTACTTTTACCTGGAGAATGCATTATATTGTCGGGAAATATTTTAATTCTTTGGATACTTAGGTAGAATACTTGGAACCCACTTCTCCCACGATGCTGGGAGAAGTGTGATGAATTTCAGCAGTATGTATTCTTCATCTAATGCCCACCATAGGGCCAGTTAAAGCAATTGAATGCAGATTTAAAGTCAATGAAGTTGATGATGATTCACTTTCCACACCTGATCCTTTCCTCTGCCAGTAGACAGAGGGTGAATATTTGATCAATACAGCCCAATACAGCCCAGACATGGCCTAAATCCTGTCTGCTCTTTTAGTCTGTGTTCACAATGTTTCTGCTGCCTTGATTGTATGAGCTTCATGAATACCTTGACAAGAATTAAAAGAATTGCCGCATGATGCCGCAGTAGCTCTTACATTTCCAGCTATTGCTATCTTTAGGATTGGCATAATGATGTCCACTGTTGCAGGCATTCACCAGGGAAGTTTATAAAAGTGCCATTAGCTTTCTTGATATAGTTGACTCGGTTTTACCTGTCAGTCTCTTGAGTGTCTAATACATAAACTACCTGGATTCTACTTTTACCAGGCTGGCTTTTTAACTATTTTAGTAGGCTTCTCATGTTGCCTTCATATTCTGTCTGACTCCTTCTTTCAGTCAATAGCCCTACTCAAGGTCAACATGTTTGCTTTTGTTTATCCACCAGATCTAGGAACTCATTTGAAATCTATGACTGTGACCGACAGTGGGTGGATGGACAAAGAGGGGTGGCACATTCCAGCATTGACTCTAATATCTGTTTTTCTTCTGCACAGACATCTGATTATTTGAGTGCTACAGATTTGTTGGATGGGGCGATTTGGAATTCTTGGCTAAAAGCTTGGTTCCCTCAGATATTCACAGTTCAATTTGGCTGATGAAGTTACCCTGTAGTTTGCCAGCTGTAATTGCAGCTGTACCTTGCCACGACTGTTATAAAGTCAAACCCACATTTGAGCCCTTGCATTGCACGTACATCTTTTAGCAGTGTACGGAATCTGGAGCTAGTCCAGCATGGCCAAATCTTCATCAATTGGGTTACTCCATGTTAGCTGGTGTTTTGTAAGGGTGTTGAACATGACTATTCCCCCCCACCAGGTAAGACAAAGCAACAAACAACAGCATATGCGGTATGTTGGCATTGATCTCGCCATGGCCAAACTGCCCACCCTTTGGCAGTTAAAGCAGCTCACATATATGTATTTAATCTCAATACTAGCTATCTGCATGCTTACACTTAAGTTTTTGCAATTTTCTGTACTCTACTAGTACAGGGGAAAAACACACACACATATGCATAGTGTTATGATCTTCTTACTAAATGTTTACTATAAAAGTTAAAAGTCCTCATTTTTATTATTTACAGACAGGATATTTTGCCTGTACAGTGAGTTATAAACAAAATCAGCTTACTAATACTTAAACCTTAAACTCTGGCCATTTTATTCAGGGGGAATTTTACTTTAAGCAGGTACTTTTAGAGAAATCTGCTGTTAAAGCAAAGCAATTATATTTTAACATGAGAACAGGGAATATTTCTGCACTTTTATTATGCAATATAAAAACTGATAAATATACTGATAAAAAGGGAGTATATCTTGCTTGGGCACAAGCTGTATGTAACAACACTCTAGATGCCACTGTAATCCAGCTGTCCGCTTCATCAACCAAGCCTTCACAGAATCTGATAGATGAATCCTTTGCAGTCATAATGAATACACAGTTAATGACAATGACCACTGGGTCCTCTAAAGAACCTCCATGCCAAACTCTATTTCTTACCATAATCCCTTTAATACCATTGTGGAATGGGACTCATTATAAGGCATGAAACCCCCTTTGGTTATGTGTTTAGTCTTAGTTCTTTTTTTATATTTAATTTGCAAAAATATTTTAGATTTTTTTCTTTATCAATAAAATGAGTACTTAGGGAAAATGTATATTTAAAAATTTTAACCAGATTGCTTAAAAAGTACATTAGCATGCTATGTTTTCAAATGGAACATTTTCCTATATATATTCAAAAGAGAGGTGTATGAGGTGGACTAGCCTCTACTGAGAACTGTGCATATGCAATGGTTCACTTAAATTGATCACTTGCCATACCAAACCCAGTGAGCAATGTTAAAACGTTAATCACATTCTTCAGTTTTCCAGAGGTGGCAAAGACTAGAATACAAGCTATACTTTGTGTACACTGCATTGAATGCATGCATTGCGCTAAAGAATTAAGATTACATTTGAATAGAATGTATAATCATTTAATTTTTTGCATATCATAAATATACAAAAAATATCTGTATATATTTTTATAATTGAGTGTAAAACTTAAAATAAAAACAATATTCATAATTATATATAGATTTATGGGGCAGCCTTTTTTACTCAGTACAAGCTCTGATTTCAACTTTTCAGTGCTACACAATAATTTTGCTTTCATTTCAGGTCAATAAAAAAGCTGACTTACTGAAATTATTTATTCACTTTGAGGTCGATATCGTATATAATAGTTGCTCAGCAGTTAGGCACACAATTTAATTTCTAAAAGGAGTTCAGAATTTTCACTCAAAAAAAAGAAAAAAAAAAAAAGAGTAAAGATTTACTTCAATTATACACTTATGTGTAGAGGAAATTTAAATCAGCCTTATAGCCATTGTAGTAGCAAATTGTCCGCTGTCTTTAGTGGCTACTCTGCAAATTTTAGGATTAACCTCCTTAGCGGTATTCTCGAGTGTGGCTCGGGGTTAAATTTCAGTGCCACAAGCGGTAACCCCGAGCCACACTCCTGTAACAGGCCAAACTGTCCAGCAAAAAATGGCTGTTAGAGGGTTGGGTCAAACCATATAACATTTCTGGGAGTTCTTACAATGGCTAACCTTTAATTATGGCTTAAACGTTTTTTGCGAAAGTAAAAGAAAAGAAAAATTGTTGCTTTAACTACTTAAAATCTGGAGTTATGCTTTCATTTGTTTGTCTTTTGGTTAAAGTCAATTTAAAACTACATATCCATGTATATATATCCATGATAATGCTACTTTGCAATTTCAGTTCAGAATGGACAATGTTGTCCCTGTTAATGGAAGGACCAACATTTTATAAAACTATATTACAGAGGGACTAGATAAACAACACCTGTTGTGTTAATGCTGGGGACAGACTGCATCATAGTTGTTGTGTTTGATTTTGCCTATAATTACACATTACGTGAATTGTTTTAACAATGTCACTATAAGGTCTAGTTTTTTCTGCTTAGCTTTGAGCTCGATCTATAGTGGGTGCTGGGATAAAATCCGAATAGAGTTGCTCGGTCTCAAAAACTGCAAAGGTCGTTGAACCAAAGCAAGCTGGAAGAATGATCCAAAAATCCTTCACAGCAATGTGATACCTTGGCTAAAATCTACATAAAGAATTTAATTTTATTTATTGCAGCTAAAGGTGCTAGAGACAATTATTGACTGTGAAGGGGAAATTACTGCTGAATATGTATAATTGTACAAATGCACAGATTGGTCAAGACAGAATAATTATTATAAAGTATAATTGTACATTTCCTCATTTTCCCCACAAAGTAAATAACTAAAAACTATACTGGTGTATTTCTTTCTCTTCAAATGTCAATAGCTGATCTGATTGACTTTTATATCCCAAAGCTGAAGAAAAAAAGACAAATGGAAACGAGGCATATACTTTATTAGAACACTCTGTGTGGTGTCCTGTAAAGTGTTGTCACTGAACTTGTACATGGGATAATTAATTTTCTACGGTGACTGAAGAGTAGCCCAGGTTTATGCTTCCATTTACATAAATCCCAACACAACTATTAAAATAATTGCATGGTAAATGGTGTCAAGCTAATAAGCTTGTTAAAATAGCAGTTAGCAAAATCTATTTTGAAAAAAACCTCAGTGGAGTCTGGCATTTAACTAAACATCAATAAAAGTAATTTATATATTTTTCTCCTTTATGAAATCTTGAGCATGTAACTGTTTAACTATAAAAATATACATATTGGTTACATTAATATATACAGGATAACGTTAAATGGAAAATAACTGTGTCTATATTCCAAGGCACTGTTTCCTAGATCTTTATGGGTTACTCAAAGCTCAAGTAAACTGCTTCATCCCTCTGCTTTGGTGCTGAAAAAGTCAGAATGGCATGGTTTTTAGTGATAGACTTCTTTTATCAACTCAGATTAATCTGCAAAAGTAACATTATTGGGATGATGACATAATTAGACTGGTATGACACCAAAAAAGCCATTTGGGAAATTGCACCCATCCAAATATTGCTTCTTCTATTGGATAATGAAAGTCCCCTCTAAAATACAAGAATTTACCATCAAGTCATTAAGTGGATTCTTCTATGCTGTACCATGGTGCAGACTCTTGCTGCCAAGACATGTGATACATATAAAAACAAACCGTGGACATTTTCATTAACACAAGAGTAGCATTTTGGGGTGCTTGCTATGCTGGAGAGTTTGCACTATGGCCTTTGTTTTCTATCATTGATTCATATACAGTATATGGGGTACACTGGGTCAAATAAATACTTGTAAAATGTTTGACAAGAGAAAAATACATTTTTTTTGGACCTTAGAATCATTTTGGAAATCCAGCTACCATTTATTAGCTTCATTTTGTGCATTCACTCAAAGTTATCAAATTTATAAGTTACAAGTTGTTATAAGTTACATGTTGTTATGGAACATCTACATGTCTGGTTACAATTGTGTTTGTCTGGTTAGAGGTTTACTGTGCAGAGATTCACAAGTGTACTCAGATATGAGCTAAGCTCTAAACATGTCTTCATTCTTAAGCTAGGAGATCATGGAGAGATAAAAAACATCAGGCATCTTTGTCATGGTATCACAGGGGTAACTGTGGGTGCATAATGGACCCTCCATCAATTGCCCTAATATAAATGTGCTATACAGACTGAGCTGCACCTTCCCCCAAGTGCTCTATGTGATAGGATAATTAATTCCCTTAATTAATTCCCTCAAACACATTTGTTTTAAACATAGCAGGTGATTGCTTAATAAAAAATAGATTTTTTTTTACCACCACAAAAAATTTCTACGTGTTTTTTTAGCATCCAACCAAGTGAAAAAGAAACATGAAGGTTAGTGGCCATCAGTAAGTCAACAGACTTTCTACTGCATGAGCAATTATCAGACCCCAATGGCATGAACATAATCTTGATTTGCACAATCGCAGGATCCAAATACACTTTGGCATGCCTACAGTATTTGCCCCAAATGTGCGCCAAATTCACTTTCTCAAAAAAATGATGAATAAAATCAACAAATACAAGCATATTTCTCTGATCATATGTGGAGACTTCAATCTTGCACCTGACCAATCTTTAGATACCTCTACCCGCCCCTCAGGCACCCTTTACCCACGCTGAACGCTGAACTTCCTCCAAACCCATGACCTATATGATATATGGCGATGTCACCATACGAAAGAGAAAGACTACACCTTGTTCTCTGCCCCCCCCACAACTCATATTCTCGAATAGACTATTTTTTAATAGATGGATGGCTATTGCAACTTATTACTAGTTCTGCTATTGACACCATCACATGGTTGGAGCATGCGCAGGTGAGTATCCCTGTCGCCTCCTCCTCTGCATCCAACCCCATCAGAATTTGGAGAGCCAACACTCATGTCCTACAAACATCTCCATACACTGAATGTCTCCATCAACACCTTACAGACTTTTTCCTCCATAATTCTGGACCAGTTCCCAAATCATCCACTCTTTGGATGGAGAACAAGGCTTTTATTAGGGGAATAATGAGTCAACTGAGCTCTTTGACAATAAAAAGGAGGTCACAGCATCTTGATGAGCTTACTATTGAAATTTCCAACACTGAATCACTAAATAAAACTAACCCATCTCATATTCTTGAAATTAAACTACTAGCTCTCCACCAAGAATTAAGAGCACTTCTTACAAGAAAGCCACAGACGCAAAGCTACATACTACTCCACTTCCAACAAAGAAGGGAGTTTTGGAGCTATCTCCTACTATAAAGTCAATGCCACCAAATCATACATTCTTCATTTGGGGGTTGATGGCACCACTCACAACCTTTTATCCTTACAATTCCCATTTCACTGGGCAGATGGGTGTTACGCTGAGCGCTCCGGACCCCCTGCTTGCCTCGGAGCGCTCACAGCGTATGCCTCCAGGCAGCACTCCAGCGTCTCGGCGTGTGCGTCCCCGCTCTCTAGGGCGCGCGCGCGCCGGGACTCTTAGATTCAAAGGGCCAGTGCACCAGTGATTGGTGCCTGGCCTAAAGTGGTTATTAAGGGTTAAGGTTTGTGAGAGGTAGTGCTGACTTAATTAGGCTTCACCTGTGCACTACCCATAAATACCTTCTCCTCCCACAGCTTCCTGCCGGATCTTTGTGCCTTGTGCCTTTGAGAAAGCGTTCCCTGCTGTGTTTGTTTGCTTTGCCTGTTGCCGAACCCGTTGCTAGCGACTACTCGCCTTTGAACCTTTGCCGCCTGCCCTGACCTCTGCTACGTCCGACTACGCTCTTGCCTACTCCCTGTGTACCACGCCATATCAGCTGCCAGAGGGGTCGAGTTGTTACTGGGGGACACGACCTGGTAGTTTCCGCCGCAGCAAATCCATCCCGCCTTGCGGCGGGCTCTGGTGAAGACCAGTAACTGCTTAGAACCGGTCCTCTAGTACAACCCGTGCCATCGCCTCTCTGGTCCAGAGGATCCACTACCAGTCCTGCCGGTTCCTGACAATGGGGGCATACAGTAGCTTATCTAGGAATCACCCTAATAAGAAACCCAAAAAACCTCTTTAAAGAAAACTAAACCTAATATAAGCAAACATTTCTCTTATCCCTACACCAGTTAGGAAAACATGAACTCTCATGGGCAAGTCGTATGGCAGCATTTAAGATGTCTATTCTACCTATCCTTGTCCCTCAAATTTTCCTCAATTCTCTTCAATCACCCCTTCAAAGATTTGTTTGGGCAAGGAGAAAACCATGAGTGTCAAAAATTAGACTTATCAAACATAGAGTAGCAGGGGGATCTGGCTTAGTAGACATAGCTGACTACTACACTGCAGGAATACAAGCTTAGTTGAAAGAGTGGTTTCTTCCAAAAGCCTCCACTCGCTAGGGAGATATAGAAAGGCATACCATTTTGGGCAAAGACTTAAAGAACTGGCATCGTAGTTTGAGCCCAAAAGCAAAACTCCCTCCCCACCTTCCTCCAACCATTCTTGCAGCCGCTAGATGCTGGCGCAAATTTACTTGCACTACTTGGACTCATACACCAACCTCCCCCATTAAATTATCTCTACCTGCTCTTCAAATGCTCATTTCTGTCTCTCCCCATCCATAGATGACCCAATCACGACTCCCTACATTTGACCATTTTAATCCAAGATGGTAGGATCAAACCTTTCCAACGCCTTAAATCAGAACTAAAACTAGGTCCAGAATTCTACTATCAGTGCCTGCAGGACATTCAAAAAATAAATAAAACAAATAACATGATACAGTGTAATCTGTTAGGATTACAACTTTGTATCATGCCATTTCACCATAGGTTTTCACCTAGTGACTTTTCCAGTGCCCTGCCAGTACTTTTTGCGGTTCTTTGTGCCTGGAAAATTGAGAACGTCCATGGTGTCCAAAAGCGCTTTTGAGCTAAAAGAACGCTTTTTGGATGCCATGGACGTGGAAAAAACAGAGACGGTTATTCAGAATTATTTGAAGAACTGAGCGATAATGATTCATGGGAAAATTCATCATCAGGTACTATAAGTGACAACAGCGACGATTCAGCGCATGAGCTCAGTGATGTGCGAACTTGTTGCTCTATTGACTGCGGAATGGATCAGGCAGCGCCCCCAAGATTCCCATTTATTGGAGCACCTGGTATGAAAGTTGACATTGACTATGACAACCCCTTGACATACCTACAATTATTTCTGACTGATGAGGTTATTGAAAAAATAGTTACCGAGACAATCCGGTACAAAGGGCAAGAATTGGCTAGGCATGGGAAGTTTACAAGATGCAGAAAGTGGGAACCAGTGACCAAAGATGACATTTGCAAATTTCTGGCCTTATAATTCTTCAGGGAGTGGTGGGGAAACCCCTGCAGAAGTGGTATTGGACAACCAATACATTATTTGCCACTCCATTCTTTGGCATGGTCATGTCAGAGTACAAATTCTCCCTCATAATTAAATATCTCCACTTCGAAAACAATGAAGAATTTGATGAAATGTATTATTATTATATTATAACTTATGATTTCGTGTTTCAAACTTTTTCATACCCGGGATGTCTACTAGACTTTTGTTTGAACAGATTTAACCACTTTAATACAGGGCACTTCCCTCCCAGGCCAATTTTCCCCTTTTAGCGCTGTTGCATTTTGAATGACAATTGCGCGGTCATGCAACACTGTACTTACACCAAATTTATGTAATTTTCCCCCCACAAATAGAGCTTTCTTTTGGTGGTATTTGATCACCTGTGCGATTTTTACTTTTTGCCCAAACAAATAAAAAAAAAACAGAAAAGTTTGAAAAAAAAAAAGTTTTTTTGTTTATGTTATACAATTTTGTAAATAAATAAGTTTTTTCCTGCACTGATGAGCACTGATGAGACTGCACTGACAGGCACTAATGAGGAGGCAATGATGGGGTGGCACTGATGGGGTGGCACTGATGGGGTGGCACTGATAGGCGGCACTGATAGGCAGCACTGATAGGCACTGATATGTGGCACTGATAGGTAGCACAGATATGGTGGGCACTGATAGGCGGCACTGCTGGGAACTGATAGGCGGCATTGATGGGCACTGATAGGCGGCACTGACGGGCACTGATAGGTGGCACTGACGGGCACTAATGGGCACTGATAGGCAGCACTGGTGGGCACTGATGGGCACTGATGGGCGGCACTGATCGGCACTGACGGGCGGCACTGATGGGCACTAATGGGCACTGATAGGCAGCACTGGTGGGCAATAATGGGCACTGGTGGGCGACACTAAAGGATGGCAATGATGGGCACTTGTGGGCAGCACTGATAGGGAGGACACTGGTGGGCATCACTGATGGGGAGGGCAATGGGGGGCTCTCTGAGCCCTGATTGCCATCCCTGGTGGCCATAGTGGGCATCCCTGGGGTCATAGTGGGCATCCCTGGGGTCATAGTGGGCATCCCTGGTGGATCTAGTGGCATCCCCCCCCCGAGGGTCTGCACTGGTAATCAATGATCTGATTACCAGTGGCGACCCCCCCCCTGTCAGGGGAGCCGCCGATCGGCGCTCCTTTACTCATGCCTGTCATGTTCCTGTTTACAATGTGACCAGCCGTGATTGGACACGGCTGATCACATGTTAAAGAGCTACGTCAGTAGTCTCTTTACCGAGATCGGAGGTGCAGGGTGTCAGACTGACACCTCGCATCACCGATCGCCGCTCTGCACGCCCCCGGGGGGCGCCCAGAGCGGTGTTATCCTGCCGCCGTCATATGACGTCCGGTCAGGATAACTCAACCACATTCCCGCCGTCATTTTGTAATAGGGCGGGCGGGAAGTGGTTAAGTGAGTTATTCCTAAGAATTACAGGCCTAAAGTATAAAACAACATATTTCCATGCAAAACAATGTACGGCTTTTAGCACAAAAATTCTGACATAATCAGACTGCCAGGGAGGTTAAAAGGGTTCAGACCCATCACACCTATGAGACTCTATTAGCAAAAGATAACTATTCATAAAACAAGCTGAGACAAATGTGGAACACTTGGTCTATCTGCTACAACACATTTACTCTGAAATATTGTAATTATAGTTTCAAGTATATGGGACTCACCCCCTCCCTTTTTTGTCTCCTTGCCTATACCCTTACCTTTACCTCTTATGTACCACCCTTATGTACCCTCACCCCTACCCTCTGGTTTTAAAATACAACTTGTGCATTTCTTCAGTATATTCCTAAATCCTAAAGCAACATTATTATAGCCAAAAAAGAGCAGATTGGATATTGGGACTTTTAAGGTGCTGATAATTATTAAATAATGGAGAAAAAAACATTTTTTGTAAAAACAATTAGACATTTTTTATTAAGGACAATAGTACAAACATGAACATGAATTCTTTTAAAATGTATAAAAGAAAGGAGAAAGCACTTGATTATGTCTGCTCAAAATGTTTCACCATCTTGTAGTGGCTTCTTCAGGAGACTGACGAACATCTTTCACAAGTAAACATTCTATATTTAATGAGAAATATTATGAGAAATATTGAAAACATATATATATATATATTGAGTGACAATTGTCAAACAAATATGATAGTCACAATATTCATAGAATTTTTATAAGAGCTATGAAACAACATACCTCAAATAACTGAACATATATGGAAGAAGTTGTGGATGGAAAATGTCCTTAGATAGGAGAAGATTAGTGTTGAGCGAACACGGACTGTATTATTCGTGTTGGTACCGAATAATTGGATTTTTGTTACCCGAACAATGACCCGAAAACTTTACTGTATGTTCGGTCATTTTATTTCCTGTTTTGTATGCAATGGCGCGCTTTTAATGGCGGGCTTTCAACAGCCAATCAACTGATCTCTTTATGTGTAATCCCCACGGTCTGCTCCTTGCTCTCTGTTTGCAGAACTTATACCCTCTACTAAAAATATATATCCTCCTGCAGAATTTGTGCCTGGGACCTGGCTCCTTTGGTTGATTTCCATCATGAGAGTTTGACTATCTTTGATCAAATTGTGCGTGCTTGGTTTGTCAAGCTAACCAGGGATAAGGTAATTAGGTCTTAGCTCCCTTTTCTTTTTGCTTCTACCACAGCATTACCTACTGCTTGCTGAATGCTCCCTTTCTCTATTTCTTTTGTCTATTTGAAATATAGTGGAATCCCATTCGGGGGGATCTCCTGTCCTATCGGGATAATCTCCAGGGGACATTATACCAGCTACACTCTCTTGGGGCACATATTGTTGTCCTATTAATCCAAAATTTCTGATTTGAAGGGTAAATATAACTAGATACATATTTTTATGTTATGTGTTATCTGAGCCCTCTTTTGAATTGTCTTATATGAATTCAAGAATCCTCGGTTGACTCTATCTTCTCCTATCTAAGGGCATTTTCCATCCACAACTTCTTCCATATATTGGCTAAGTTCAGTTATTTGAGGTATGTTGTTTCATAGCTCTTATAAAAATTCTATGAATATTGTGACTATCATATTTGTTTGACAGTTGTCACTCAATATATATATATATATATATATATATATATATATATATATATATGTTTTCGATATTTCTCATAATATTTCTCATTAAATATAGAATGTTTACTTGTGAAAGATGTTCGTCAGTCTCCTGAAGAAGCCACTACAAGATGGTGAAACATGTTGAGCAGACATAATCAAGTGCTTTCTCCTTTCTTTTATACATTTTAAAAGAATTCATGTTCATGTTTGTACTATTGTCCTTAATAAAATATGTCTAATTGTTTTTACAAAAAATGTTTTTTTCTCCATTATTTAATAATTATCAGCACCTTAAAAGTCTCAATATCCAATCTGCTCTTTTTTGACTACTATTTAGGGATGTGGTGCTTTCGATAAATTCACTCTCCAGCAATATATAAAATAAAAAACATTATTATAGCGTTAGCCGTGTATTCCCAGTGCTGAATGTCATTGTTTTAGCTTACTAGTTACAATATGTGTTCTTTAGACTTTCATTAATACTTATTCATTACCCTGCATCTACGCTTATTTTTGTTTATTTTATGTTACGACATGTAGTATGCACTGTCTTACCACAATAATGTCTGTACTAAAAAAAAAAGTAAGTGCTACTTCCTGGGAAAATTCTTCTAAAGGGGTGCAGTCAGCAAAACAATACTTAATAAAATATTTATTTAAGTAGAAAGAAGAGGGCTAGTACATGTTATCATTTAGAGTAGCCTCTGGAACAAGGACCCTTCTTAAAGTTTCCACTTTAAACTCAACTTTTGGACACAAGCAAAGCCATAACTGCCATAGCATTTGTGCAGGACCACATCTCCTTCTAGTTTTATTGTCATAACCCATTCAAGTAATGTATTTACCCATAACCCACCCAAGTAATGTATTTAGGCAGTAGTATTCATAAAAAGATAGAGGTAAATTAAATTACTATGAATGAAGTTGCAGTAACAGCAACTGAAACATCGGTGTACATGCTAGAAAAAAACAACATGATAATTGGCTTTAGAAATATAATGTTAACATAGCAATAGATCTACTCCTGAATTAAACAGGGATCTCTGCTCAGCCTTTTTGAATCTCCAGAATCCAGAATTGAAGATGTAACTTCACCTTTGCATAAGTGTATAATTTTATGTGATTTTAATAAAGGGCCAGCAATTTAATAATAATAATAATATATATATATATTTATATATACAACGGTATATATATATATATATATATATATATATATATATATATACACAGTATCTCACAGAAGTGAGTACACCCTTACCGTTTTTGTAAATATTTTATTATATCTTTTCATGTGACAACACTGAAGAAATGACACTCTGCTACAATATAAAGCAGTGAGTGTACAGCTTTTATAACAGTGTAAATTTGCTGTCCCCTCAAAATAACACAGCCATTGATGTCTAAACCACTGGCAACAAAAGTGAGTACACCCCTAAGTGGAAATGTTCAAATTTGTCCCAAAGTGTGACTATTTTGTGTGGCCACCATTATTTTCCAGCACTGCCTTAACCCTCTTGGGCATGAAGTTCACCAGTGCTTCACAGGTTGCCACTGGAGTCCTCTTCGACTCCTCCATGACGGCATCACCGAGCTTGTGGAAGTTAGAGACCTTACGCTCCTCCACCTTCTGTTTGAGGATGCCCCACAGATGCTAAATAGGGTTTAGGTCTGTAGACATGCTTGGTCAGTCCATCACCTTTACCCTCAGCTTCTTTAGCAAGGCAGTGGTCGTCTTGGAGGTGTGTTTGGGGTCGTTATCATGTTGTAATACTGCCCTGTGGCCCAGTCTCCGAAGGGAGCGGATCATGCTCTGCTTTAGTATGTCACAGTACATGTTGGCATTCATGGTTCCCTCAATAAACTGTAGCTTCCCAGTCCTGGCAGCACTCATGCAGCCCCAGACCATGACACTCCCACCAACATGCTTGACTGCAGGCAAGACACACTTTTCTTTGTACTCCTCACCTGGTTGCCACCACACAAGCTTGACACCATCTCAACCAAGTAAGTTTATATTGGTCTCATCAGACCACAGGACACGATTCCAGTAATCCATGTCCTTAGTTTGCTTGTCTTCAGCAAACTGTTTGGGGGCTTTCTTGTGTATCATCGTTAGAAGAGGCTTCCTTCTGGGACGACAGCCATGCAGACCAATTTGATGCAGTGTGCGGTGTACGGTCTGAGCTCCGAGAGGCTGATCCCCCCACCCCTTCAACCTTTGCAGCAATGCTGGAAGCACTCCTACGTTTATTTTCAAAAGACAACCTCTGGATATGAAGCTGAGCATGTGCACTCAACTTCTTTGGTCAACCACGGCAAGGCCTGTTCTGAGTTCAACCTGTCCTGTTAAACCACTGTATGGTCTTGGCCACCATGCTGCAGCTCAATTTCGGGGTCTTGGCAAACTTCTTATAGCCTAGGCCATCTTTATGTAGAGCAACAATTTTTTTTCAGATCCTCAGAGAGTTCTTTGCCATGAGGTGCCATGTTGAACTTCCAGTGACCAGTATGACAGAGTGACAGTGATAACACCAAATTTAACACACCTGCTCCTCATTCACACCTGAGACCTTGTAACACTAACGAGTCACATGACACTGGGGAGGGAAAAGGGCTAATTGGGCCCAATTTTGACATTTTCACTTAGGGGTGTATTACCTTTTGTTGCCAGCAGTTTAGACATTAATGACTGTGTGTTTAGGTATTTTGAGGGGACAGCAAATTTACCCTGTTATACAAGCTGTACACTCACTACTTTACGTTGTAGCAAAGTGTCATTTCTTCAGTGTTGTCACGTGAAAAGATACAATAAAAAATTTACAAAAATGTGAGGGGTGTTCTCACTTTTGTGAGATGCTGTGTATATATATATATTATATATATATATATATATATATATATATATATATATATATATATATATATATGTATGTATATTTATATATATATATATATATATATATATATATTTTTTTTTTTTTTTTCCAATGTCTGTGTTTTTTGTTTTTCTACTTTTTCTCATATTATTATTACAATCAGTTGTTTCTAGACAGTTAAGTCTCCTTTTACTGTCTTACTAGCTATGTTTTCTTTTTTGAATGCACTTCCAGATAAATGCCAGTCATTTGGCCAGGGCTAACTCACAGAAGGAGCAGCAAGCACAGATGGTACTAATGCATAAATGTAATCTAGCAAAAGGATGCCATCGCCAACGTAGAAATGTTCCAAATAACTACAGCGCACTTACAGGCATACAGCAATTGGCAAGGTTAAAGCTGAGATTTGTGAGAGCTCACCATTCCCAAGTCAACAATGGAAATTCAAAAACAAATGAGCATATTTTATTTATTTAGTCTCCCTGTTCACATACAACACACGAATATTACATTTAAACATTCTGCAGGTACACAATATGCTAATATGAATCACTTTTAAAACCAGTCGAAGCAAAAAACACATTAAAACAAGCCGACTAAATAAAGAACATTTAGCCTTACATATGTATTAAATAAAACACTGAAATTAGAGATGTTTCTCATAGCAAAAAATCTGATTTCAGTTTTCAATTTCAATGAAATTATTTTACCTGATGGTATACACAGTAAGAATTAAGTTCAGTGGATTATCCAGGCAAGTTTTGTAAATGTTACAGTAGAATAAAATAAAAATAAAAAAAAAAGCAAGCCAGGAGCCCACAAATGTATACTATGACTATGGATGAGGTTCTGATTCACATAGGGTTCAAGGCTTATCCTATGGTTTTGAGATCTGCAGTTTCAGAAAATATATGTGCAGATTCACCTAAGCATTTTTTATTTTTTACACCACAATGTACTTCACAGCCTCTTTAAGCCAAAACAATGGTGTTGCTTTATTTAAGTTAATTAAAAAAAAAAAAAAAAAAATTCCACAGCCAAACATACACTGCTAGCTTATGCTGACGCTTACACTGTCCGTGAAAATAGCACTGTCCTGTAATGAAGTACAGATTTAAAAGAGAAGATTGGGCTTTTTTTTTTTGTTATATTTAGCATACTTAAATGTCCCCCGTGGGCTGTAAGACTGAGAACTGAGTGATCAAACACCGCTGATTGATCAGTTCTTAGTGCTCCGTGAAAGAAAATGGTAACTGTCAATCATGGGCTCTCTGCTCTTCCCCCTGTGCTCACTGGAGCACTGGGCTATAGAGAGGACGGGAGCAGCTGGCTTGGGCTCTCATCAGCTTGGACCAACTCTGTGATGTCAGTTAGCCCACTGTTAGCTGAAAACGGGTCACAGGAGTGCAAAAATAACTGCACTCCTGTGATCCACAGAAGTACAGCCAGACAAGTTTTGGCTTTACTTCCCCTTTAAGGCATCTTCAAAACATGTAATTGAAAACATTTGTACATTTTCAAAGTCGACCTGGAAGCTGCATGAAAAGACTCTCTCTCCATTGTATGATATTTTTAAAAAACTTTTTGCATTAGGACATTTCTTCCATAGTAGCACCCTGCTTCCCGTGCCTTTTTTCTTGCCCTAAAAATCCCTAATGGCCAGAGTTTAGCCACAAGATTCACCCCCATAGACGTCAAAGAGATATGTCTCTATGTCTGGGCAGGCAGAAATTTGAACAAGATTTACTGAACCCTTTGAAAAACCTACCTGAGCAAACTCACCCATCACTAAGTATGACAGGGAGGGAGGCTGCTAAATGATACAATAGGCTGAAAACAAAACACTTGTATAACGAGATAAGAAAATGTAATTCCATTAAGTTAACATACTGACACATTTTGTTTAGAGATACATTTAGAATATTAACACTTATATTTGAATATTATTGGTAACTATAGTATAAAACAACAATGCCAAAATGTTATTTCTAAACGTTACTAATTTATTGTGTTGCTCAATGTGCACAGTGAGGAAGAACAGAAGATTTACTGGAAAAATGTAGTGCCCACATTTAGAAGTATCTCTGAAGATATTGTTAGGATCTAGCAAAAGATAAAACTTAAGTAAGCTCTAAGTAAATAAACCTATTCATTACTGAATCATGAGGCTCAAAGACCTGAGTGCAAAGACTGACAACCATGTAAACTAAAATATGCTAGTTAAGTGCTGACTGGTAGATTAATCTGCCATTTGCTGCTGCTCTGAAGTGTCACTCCAGGCAAACAGATAAATACTGTGTTCAAGTAAACATATGTTTACTGTTTTACCTGCCAAAGGATTTATAATTTTGGCCAGCCATTCTTGTGATACATACCTCTGCCAGTCAAAAAGATTGCTACTTCCCAGTGTAGCACTACTGTTTCCTGAAACAGCTTTACAGCTCATTGGACAGAGGTGATGATGCTGAATAATCAAGGTTGATTTACTTTCAAATACATTTTTATTGGTTTTTATCAAAATATATGTACAATTGACTAAAAATGGTCCAAAAAGAAAACAATGCAAGGAACTGTATAACACTTGCCAAAGTGGAGTACAGCATATCAATACTTTTTATAAGGTGGTTAAAAAAAACAAAACAAAGAAAGTATCTTCAGACGTAGGCTAACATGTCTTAATGAAAATGCTGTAACAGAAACAATTTAGAAAGTGACTTATGATAATGTCACAGAAAAGAGAAAAGAGGTAAACAGATAATCAACTTATACAGCTGTATACTGAGATACAGCTGTAACATTTCCATGGTTTCCATTTTTGGTGGAATTTCTCAGGGATGCCATCCTTGTATGCCATCAGTTGTTCATCTAGGAGGGATTTAACTTCAGGAATATTGGGAACCAGGACCGATTTCCATTTTTTAATAAATGCAATGCGTGCTATGAACAAAACGTTCAGGGCCAAAGGACATACCAAATGCAGAAATTAATCTATATTGACACTTAGAAGAGTTTGAACAGGGTTGGCTTTACTGGCAATCCCTAACATTTCAGAAATTAAATTATACGCTGCATTTCAAAAGCTGCAAACATGACCAGAGCATATGCAACAAAATTCCCTACCAGCCCACACCTCCTCCAACAAAGATTGTTACTGGCCTGTGGATTTTTTGGGCCATTTCCAAGTGACTTGCACATTTTGGAAATTAATACAGTAGGTGTAGGATATAGCTTTCCACCATTGCTCATCAGTGGCACAAAAAAGTTCTGCTTCCCATTTTTGTAAGGGATTATGTGAATACTACACTGGTTCCGTTAGTACTAGATTGGGCAAAGAGTGCTGGGTAAAGTCAATGGCCAATGTAGCATATAACAAATGATTTTTTCGTGAAATAGAATATTTCAAAATGTGGTTAGGAAATGGTATTCATTTTCCAACCTCTAAGTGGCCAGCAATAGTTCTTATACCTTTACATTTCCAGCGCTTGAAGAAAACCTCTGGTGGGAGAAATTGAAAAACTTCTAATGGCACTGGAATTGTAGTGGGTCTTGGGAGTCTGATGCTGGTGCTGAGAAAATATTCCAATGCCTTAAGAGTTGCTGCAATGATAGCATGTTTGTGTAATGATTTCATTATTATTTAATTTTTATTATAATTTCAATTGGTCTAGGTTTCATCCTCTCTAATTTTGCATGTACTGTATCTATAAGGGAAGTAAAATTGGCCGTGTATAGATTAGAGATAGGAGATGTGAGGGTTGTGCCTATGGAAGGAAAACACAGGCACCACTCTAAGTGCAGAATCTTGAGATTTTATTAAAATGAACCAAGAGAAAAGGTACTCACAAAGGTAATATTGTTAAAAAGCATTAAAAAGCATTAAAAAGCATATGAAATATTTGCGGTGGTAGAAAAACAGCAACTGGACAAATAAGAAAAAAGATACCATCAGAGCTCAACTAAATAAATAAATAAATAAAACAATAACAAAAATAAACGAAAAATGAAAATCAAATGAATATGAAAATACCATGGATATATTGGATGTAAAAAATGTAAAATATAAATTCATATGCGTGTGTCTAGAATTAGATGTATATACACACACAAATATATAAAAGATGTATACGCAGGATATGTAAATATGAAGGTATGATGCGAATATGCACATGACATCATATCGATCCTCATGTACATAAGAAAAACAGCCATGAATTGCATATATAGGGAATAAATGAATAAAACTCATCCATATGAAATAAATTAATATTGGACGCATATATAGTGAATGTTTTAAAAAATATCAAAGATATTGGAAATATATAAAGAGTATCCTAAATATGTTAAATATCTAAAAGATATATATGTATATAAAAATATATACATATTAAAAATATCCAAAAAATATCCAAAACATACCCAAAAATATTATAAAACATATTCTAAAAGCTATATATACACTCATTTATTTACGAAAAATGGATGTCAGATAAAAAAGAATAAAAAGAGTAAAAAAGATAAATGGGGTAAGGAATATGTATATATGAGATGAAAGATGGGGGACCTTATTCCAGGGGGACTAAACAAGGGAATTGGTTTCAATTTCCTTGTTTAGGCCACCCGGCACTAGCGTATCCAAGATGTAAATCCAATACGCCTTCCTTTGGCACAACCGTGTGAAACATTCGGCTGGCGCAAAGGTGGCTGGTATGGACTCTGATACACACCTTAAGACCAATGGTGTGGATCATAGAGTCCATACCAGCCACCTTTGCGCCGGCCGAATGTTTCAAACGGTTGTGCCAAAGGGAGGCGTATTGGATTTACATCTTGGATACGCTAGTGCCGGGCGGCCTAAACGAGGAAATTGGAACCAATTCCCTTTTTAAATATTTTTTTGATATTTTTTAAAACATTCACTATATATGCGTCCAATATTAATTTATTTCATATGGATGAGTTTTATTCATTTATTCCCTATATATGCATATTTCATATGCTTTTTAATGTTTTTTTGTTTTTATTTGAGTGGCTAGAAGTTTGCCTGCTTTATAGCCCTGGCAATAACGATTCAATTTTAATGTTCTAAAATGGTGCTATGCTATAAGCAACAATGTAGGCTCCTATGTCACCTGATTCAGTTTGGAGCAGGTGCACATATAAGGTTGTATTTTGCTAGAATGTTCTAATATATGAATCGTGGTGAGAAGATCATTCAGTTGCTGCGGCTTACGTTGTTTAGCAACAGAACTTATTTTAAGGAGAATGCTTCTCATATAGGCTTTATTTGAATCCCACAGTGTGAAAGGGTCGCTGACTGAGGCTTCATTTAAATCAAGAAATATTTAATGTGTTTAGAAATGCTAACCTTATTCTCAGGCAAAGACATGAAAAATACATAGTTTCTTCACCTAATAACCCCAGTTAAAGCAACCCCCTCCCACCGTGACAGACACCGAAGCATGATCAGACCAGGTGATGCTATGAATCTCAGACTTAACCATATTTTGCAACAAAAACTTGTGAGTTATGAAAACATTTATTCCTGAATACGTGAAGTGGGAATGAAAAAAAAAGTATAGTCCTTTTCAGAGGAGTGTTGTTGTCTCCACAAAACATAAAGATTAAAAAAGATTGCCAAAGTTGCTCTACACAAACAGTTGCGTCTGGCATATACTGGTTCCTGGTCTGGAATTGCATTGAAGACCCAACAAAGAATAATATGGGCCTTTTACATATTTTCTGCAGATAAGTGAGTGGCTTTTCTTTAGGAAGATATACATTCATCATGTGTATACTGTATTATTTATTTTACAAACTAAGATGATGTACCCTCCCTGGAGATTATACACCTTTGAGATCAGCTTGTAGGTCACAGTGTCCTTTATAGTGATAAGGAAGCCCCCTTTTTTTTTAGAAGAGGCATCCAATTTGTAGATGCTCTAAAACCACCTGTTAGAAAAAGGAGGTGAGTTTTGGGAGCTAAAGTGAGTCTTCTGAAGACACAGGACATCGCATTTTAGTGTGTTGGCTTCTTCCCATAACATACTACCTTTGGCTGGGCTGTTGAGGCTTTTTACATTGAAGGAGGATACTTTAAAGGACATAGTGGCTTGAGTCCATGAGCAAAGAAAGAAGTACAATGGGAAAAAAAAGTAGCAATGGGAATTGGCCAATGGTATGGACAGTATAGTTTTATAAGTGTATTTGTGTCCTGCAACAATATTGCCTCTTTTGCTGCGTTAACTCTGCTACACACAGTGCCAAACTTACTGGCCAATTTTTTGTATAACTGGTGTGATAAACCAGTGGCCCCCCGATACCACAGATTGAAGTGGGGTGTTATCTAACAGTATACTTTTATAACATTGTATTTTAGTCCTGCAAAAATGTGGCCTCTTTGGCTTTGTTAACTTTGCTACACACAGTGACAACAGTTACTGGCCAATTTTTTGTAGAACTGGTGTGATAGACATGTGGCCCCTCAATACCACAGATTGAAGTGGGGTGTTATATACCTTCTTCCAAATATACTGCGCTTCTCTAGAGATGTTTTTCACAGGGTAATTTAAAAAATGACAGGGAGAGGAAGAGGCAGGCCCTTACGCAGGGGTGGTAGGGGTAGGGCAGGAGCAGTAGGCCGGAGCCAAAGTGTGAAGTTTCAGAAGGTGCGTTCGATTACGTCAAAGGACGCACCAGACTTGGTTGAGTGGCTCACTCAGCCTTCCTCTTCTGCACCCTCCTCATCCTCTCTATCCGCACCCTCTTCACTCTCTGCTGTGTGCGCCCCCAAAGACACCACCACCATATACCCTCCGCTTGAGTCACTGGAATTATTTTCTGATCCATCACAAGACATTTGCAATGCGCAGCCATTGTTGGCATCAGATCAGGAAGAGGAGGTAGCAACAGCCGCCACTCAGCAGTCTGATGACAGTACCCAGATCAGTCCAAGGAGGTTGGTCCCCGATGTTGCTGCCTACTCCGAGATCTCTAATGTTAGTGGTGGGGAAGGTGACGTTGATGATGACGTGTCTATGGACATCACGTGGGTGGCCACAAGAGATGAAGAGTAGGGGATTTCAGAGGGAGATACGGACCAGTAGATAGGAAGGAGAAGCAGACGGAAGTTACATTGCACAGGAGGGACAAAGCAGACTGCAAATGTATCAGGAGTGAGCCATCAACCACGTTCGGTCACATCTGGCACTCCCAGGATGCCGGCACATGGCTCTGCAGTGTGGGCTTTTTTTAATGTGTCCGCTGCTGACAATAGTGTTGCCATCTGCAGCCTTTGCAGTCAACGCATAAGTTGCGGTAAGCCCAACACTCACCTAGGGATGACCGCCTTAAGAAGGTACCTTGACTCCCATCACCAAGCCCAGTGGGAGCAATGCTGTCAGAACCCACAAAGCCACACTCCAGGCTCTCACCATCCAGCCTCTTCTCCTTCTCCTCTCTCCTCACAATTGTCCTCCACTCCACCTTCCATCATGCCGTCCTCACGTTGTTCTGGAAAAAGGCAGGCTTCCGTGGCCCAAATGTTGGAGAGTAAAATAATTATGACGCTGGATAACCCTCTTGCCCAACGGTTGACTGCTGGCTTGTCGGAACTGATAGCCCGCCAACTACTGCCATATCAACTGGTGGACTCGGAGGCCTTTCGGAAATTTGTGGCCATTGGAACACCACAATGGAAGGTCCCAGGCAGGAAATATTTCTCGCAGAAGGGCATTCCAGAGCTGTATGGCCATGTTCAGCGGCAAGTGAATGTATCTCTGGCACACAGTGTCAGTGCCAAGATACATCTAACCACAGACACATGGTCTAGCAAACATGGGCAGGGAAGGTATATAACTTTTACTGCCCACTGGGTGAAGTTTCTGACGCCCGTCAAGCATGTAACCCGTGGCACTCGTTTAGATTTGGATTGCATGCAGGCCTGCCTCTTCTTCTCCTCCTCCTACTCCATCCTCCCTCTCCTCCTTGGCTGACTCCTCCTTTTCCGCTGCTACCATCTCTTCTGCTGTGCCACCCAAGATCCCCAGAACCTATTCCACATGCCAGGTGAGACGTTGCCATGCTGTGCTGTGTCTGTTGTGCCTGGAAGCCAAGAGCCACACTTGTCCTGCACTCCTTTCAGCTTTGCATTCACAGGCAGATCAGTGGCTGACACCGCTAAATTTGACAGTTGGTAAAATGGTGTGCAACAACGGTGCCAATCTGCTGAGCGCACAGAAACAGGGCAAAATTACACACATGCCATGTATGGCACACGTCGTGAACTTGGTTGTGCAGCAATTCGTTGCCAAATACCCTGGGGTCCAGGACGTCTTGCGGCAGGCCAGGAAAATCTCGGGCCATTTCAGAAGATCTTACACAGCCATGGCTCCCCTTGCTGACATTCAGCGGCAGCACAACCTGCCCGTCAGGCGTCTTATTTGTGACTGCCCGACATGATGGAACTCAACCTTGTATTTGCTTAATAGGCTGCTCCAGCAGAAACATGCAGTTAACGACTACCTATAGGAAATCTGAGGCAGGACAGGTTCTGAGGAGCTTGGGTTTTTTTCACCTCGTCAGTGGCTGCTCATGCGTGACGCAAGCAGACTTCTGCAGCCATTTGATGAGATCACCAAACTGGTCAGTCCCGGCCAGGGCGCCATCAGTGACATCCTACCTTACGCCTTCTTTCTGGAGTGTGCATTGCGTCGTGTCATTGATCAAGCCTTCGAGGAGCAGGAGCAGGAAGATGAGGAAGTTGCAATGTTGGATGAATTCCCAGGGGGTGCTACTCCATCTGAGACAAGTCAACAACAGGAGTCTGAAGAGGAGTCAGAGGAGGATGGTGCTGGGGCGGATGGGGGGAGGAGAACGAGGACGACATTATCCTGGATGATGAGCTGGAGCCAGGCCACTACACCACTTCCAGTTTAGTGCGAATGGGGGCCTTCATGCTCCAGTGTTTTAAGGGGGACCCCCGTATAAAAGCATAAAGGGCAAGGACCCGTACTGGGTGGCAACATACTTAGACCCCCGGTACAAACATAAAATGGCGGAAATGTTACCACCATCACGGAGGGTGGTCAGAATGCAGCACTTCCAGGCCTTGCTTCGAGAAATGCTGCATTCTGCTTTTGCGTGCGCTGGCAGAGGAATTTCCACTCACAGAGAAACAGTTGCAGGTAGCAAACCAACAGCGCCTGCAAGAAGAGGGCAGTTTGAAGATGTGTTGGTCACTTCAGATATGAAATCATTCTTTCAGCCGACCCATTGACAGCTGTACTCCGGATCCAGCATCAGGGAATGCCTAGACCGACAGGTGTCCGACTACATTGGGTTAACGGCCGATGTGGACGCTCTGAGGAGTGATGAACCCCATGGACTACTGGGTTGGCAGGCTTGACCTCTGGCCAGAGCTTGCACAATTTCCAATGGAACTGTTGGCTTGCCCCCCGTCCAGTGTCCTGTCCAAAAGGACGTTCAGCGCAGCAGGGGGGTCGTGACCGATAAGCGCACTTGCCTAGCTCATGACAGTGTTGACTACCTCACATTTATAAAAATGAATGAGGCATGGATCTCTGAGGAATTCAACACATGTGACCAGTAGACCATGTTTGATTACAATTCCTCATGACAGGCCACAAATATCCGCCAGACCGCCATCCACCCACAACAATTCATGGTCCTTGTCTTCGGTAAATACAGCGGCATAAAATGCATTTCATGTCCACTGAATGCCTAATTTTTGGGGCCTTTCATGGCCGACAATAATTTTTTCTGTCAATGCCTAATGTACCTCCAGCCACAGAATACAACGTTCTTAGCTTTCAGGTAAATGCATGTGGGCTAATTTTTTGGGCCTGTACTTGCCGACACTTACTTCTGTATCCTGTGAATGCCTAATGTACCTTCAGCCACAGAATACAACGTTCTTAGCTGTCAGGTAAACCCATGTGGGCTAATTTTTGGGGCCTGGAATGGCCGACACTTACTTCTGTATCCTGTAAATGCCTAATGTACCTTCAGCCACAGAATACAACGTTCTTAGCTGTCAGGTAAACCCATGTGGGCTAATTTCTGGGCCCTTGAAAGGCCGACACTTACTTCTGTATCCTGTAAATGCCTAATGTACCTTCAGCCACAGAATACAACGTTCTTAGCTGTCAGGTAAACGCATGTGGGCTAATTTTTGTGGCCTGTACTGGCCGACACTTACCTTTATCCTGTGAATTCCTAATTTTTCAGACTTGAATTGAAAATCAATGGGTCTGTAAACGTTCCGTCAAATTGTAGAAGGGATGCAAACCCATTTTACAGACGTGTGAATGGACCCTATATGTATTTGACATAGATTTACTGGCTGCTGTCAGTTCTGGCTGATTTAGAAAAAAAAAATTTTTTTTTGCTGTAAAAAAAAAAATAAAAATTCAGGGCAACTTTTCCAATAGCAATACTTCTGTTATGACAGTGTCCATGTGGTGGGTATGGATGATCGAACGGTTCGGGTCGACCATCGGTTCGACCCGAACATTGACTGTTCGAGGTTCGGCCGAATTCTGAACTTTTTGCTGAAAAAGTTTGGAATTCGGCAACCAGAACCGACCAAAATGCAATGGGACAGGAACTGGGCTTTAAAAGCCTGTGATTGGACCAGAACCATCAGTAAAAGCCAATTGAGGGGGCAGGAGAATGCTAGGAATGTGATTGGAGTGACTAGGGGGTCCAGAGGCCAATCATTAGTGAATACGCCCCCCAGTATATAAGATAGCCCCGCCAAATCTCTACCATTTTAATACAGGGCTGTGGAAGAGAGTGGAAGCAGTTCTGTTACTTCTGCTTCAAAGTGTCATTTAGCAATTATTAGTGTGAGGAAAGGGATATCTAGTGTAGTTAGGGTACTATTTTCCACTATAGTTAGATTTAATAATCTAGTTTCTGTAGGGAAAGTGTTAAGTGTAAGGGGACCGTAGTTTAGTGTAGGGTTAACTGACTCTGACTGCCATGGCAGGGTGACAAAACCCTTCCATATCAGGGTGACCGCTATAGAGAAAAGATTGTTTCTCTTAGAACACTTATAGAACCGGATAGTGGCTTCGCCCCTGTCACCCTGCTTCTTGTTACAGGCGCTTATAGGGCTTTTTTTTTGAGGACATGTTTGGAGTCAGGCATGACATCTGAACTTCTGTGTAGGGGTATATACACACACACACATGTATGTATATATACACATACACATATATAGGTGTGAAAGTAGCAGAAACCTATGCTTGCGCTAATGAAATAATTAACACCCATATGGCTTCTCTGCTATAACACCTATATGTGTGTATGTGTATAAATACATATAAGTGTGTGTGTATATATACCCCTATACAGAATTTCAGATGTTTTGCCTGTCTCCAAAGACCCACAAAAAAAGCCCAAAAAAAACGCCTGCTGCAAAAACACACCTGGGCGTTTTTGTAGCTGGTGTTTTTTTGGGCATCTTTGGAGGCAGGCATAACATCTGTACTTCTGTGTAGGGGTATATATACACACACACATGTATGTATATATACACATATATAGGTGTGAAAGTAGCAGAACCTATGCTTGCGCTAATTAAATAATTAACACCCATATGGCTTCTCTGCTATAACACTTATATATGTGTATGTGTATAAATACATATAAGTGTGTGTCTATATATACCCCTATACAGAAGTTCAGATGTTATGCCTGCCATCAAAGACCCACAAAAAATGCCCAAAAAAAAACGCCTGCAACAACACACCTGGGTGTTTTTTTGGGCGCAGGCGTTTTTTTGGGCATTTTTGGGGGTCTTTGAAGGCAGGCAAAACATCTTAAATTCTGTATAGGGGTATATGTACACACACACTTATATGTATTTATACACATACACACATATAGGTGTTATAGGAGCGGAGACATATGCCTGTTAATTATTTCATTAGCGCAAGCATAGGTTTCTGCTACTTTCACACCTATATATGTGTATGTGTATATATACATACATGCGTGTGTGTATATATACCCCTACACAGAAGTACAGATGTTATGCCTGCCTCCAAAGACTCCCAAAAAAAGCCCAAAAAAATGCCAGCTACAAAAACGCCCAGTTGTGTTTTTGCAGCAGGCGTTTTTTTTGGGCATTTTTTGTGGGTCTTTGGAGGCAGGCAAAACATCTGAAATTCTGTATAGGGGTATATATACACACACTTATATGTATTTATACACATACACACATATAGGTGTTATAGCAGAGAAGCCATATGGGTGTTAATTATTTCATTAGCGCAAGCATAGGTTTCTGCTACTTTCACACCTATATATGTGTATATATACATACATGTGTGTGTGTATATATACCCCTACACAGAAGTACAGATGTTATGCCTGCCTCCAAAGATGCCCAAAAAATGCCCAAAAAAACGCCAGCTACAAAAACGCCCAGGTGTGTTTTTGCAGCAGGCATTTTTTTGGGCATTTTTTGTGGGTCTTTGCAGGCAGGCAAAACATCTGAAATTCTGTATAGGGGTATATATACACACAAACTTATATGTATTTATACACATACACATATATAGGTGTTATAGCAGAGAAGCCATATGGGTGTTAATTATTTCATTAGCGCAAGCATAGGTTTCTGCTACTTTCACACCTATATATGTGTATGTGTATATATACATACCTGTGTGTGTGTATATATACCCCTACACAGAAGTTCTGATGTTATGCCTGCCTCCAAAGATGCCCAAAAAATGCCCAAAAAAACACCTGCTACAAAACCGGCAAGGTGTGAAAATAGCGGAGCCACTTCTATTCCAATTCTAATTCAAACAAACTTTTTTTCTGGTTCTGGACATGCTACAGAGCTGAAACTTCACAGGTACACTTTTTAGACCCCCCCCCCAGACACTAAATCAAAAGAAATCTCATTTTTTTTTTCAATAATTTTTTCAATAATTGTCTCTCTATCAAAAATGACAATTTTTAAGAACTTTTTTTGAGTGATTAATAGTCCCAGGGGCATGACCCAGAACCCTATGCACTTTTTAGGGGCATTTATTGGGTTTTAGGGCTTCAAAATGGTGTTTTTTGATTACTGAAGTTCGGGTCCCATTGATTTCAATGGGGTTCTGAAATCCGGGCCGAACTTTCGGGAAGTTCAGGTGTTCTGGTCAAACCGAACTTTTGAAAAGTTCGATCATCCCTAGTGGTGGGGCTATTTGTGCACAGCTAGTAAGTATTTTGTGGCTGCAAATATGACCTAAAGGTCCATTAAAGTCAATGGGGCCCGCCGCGAACTTGCGGTTCACGAACATTTGAGAAAGTTTGCAGCTAACATTCGTGAACCGCCCCAGCCGATGTGCATCCATCACTAATGAGAATGCCTCATAATTAATTAGCTGAATATTCCTATTTATATGTTTTGTTGTGGTTGTGGAGCAGCGTATATTGTGATAAGTTAGCATCAAGGATGAGGCCCTGAATACAATCTGGCAGATGATTTGGATGTCTAGTTAGAGCTGAAACTATATGTTATAGAAATGTATGTGGGCTATTGTGTCCCTGGGAAGGTTTTCTGGAATATGTTTTAGTTTTGTTATTCTGTAAATGCGGTCAATTACCAATTTCTCAGTAGGAGAGTCAGGAAGTGCTGCTGCAAGAATATTAGGCAAGTTGGACTTGACCATGGGTCTTTACCGACTCTGGGATGTCACAAATTTTTATATTGTTTCTCTTGCAGCAACCCTCTAGGTCTGCCAGTTTAGATTTAATCTACCTTATGTCATCTTCCCGGTCATTATGAGCATCAACTATGTTGCTCAATGTTGCCCCAAACTCCACCATTTTGTTCTTAGTATGGAACACTCTATGACTGACCTCATGTATATCAGGCTTAAACTTCTGCACCAGTGAAAGAATATCAATATGGATGGTGCTTCTTAGGGATAGCAACATATTAGGGTTGTATTCAGGACAGGCTGATTAGTAGTAGGGAAAGCGAATATAGAGTCCTAGAGTTGCCTGGTGTCATTGAGTGATAATTCAGAAACACTCACCTCTGTAGGAATAATAGAAGCAGGGGACAGCTTTTGCTTGGTCTTGGCTGGGCTGGTGGTGCTTGAAGATGCCCTGAAAGTGGGGCTGCTACAGTAGGCTGGTTTATACTGTGGCCCTTTGTGATTCAGCCATGCTCTATCCCTTTCCTGTGCCAGCCTGTGTACTGAGGATGGAGTGCTGCCTCTTCTATATTGGCTGCTAAAATGGATCAGATTGAAGAAGAAGTCTGTCATCTGACCCGGCCACCCCTGCTCTTTTCTTTTGCAGGACATGATGTAGGTTTCTGCCAGATGCTGACGGCCAAAAACCACCCTTTATCTACAGTCCTGGGTGCTGTAAATCGCTCTGGTAAGTTCATGTACCAAGCTCCTTAAACAAGCGGCCATTTTCCAGCATGCCAGCCATGCCCACTAATTGAGGTTGATTTACTAACGGAGACTTTTCTTTGTGCAAAGTGAATAAACACTTTTGCAAAGCTAATAAGGTGAAGTTGGGTTTTTTTTTAACCACATGAAAAAAACATTTATTTTTATTTTCTTTACATATTGTTTTTTCAAAGTGAGCATATCTTCAATTTACATATTTAAGTAAACATTTACTCTGCTAAGTCACCAGTATCTATTTCTTTAGTAAATCAATCCCATTACAAGAGTAGTGAATAAGGTGAAGCTCTGTTCACTTTGCCAATCCAATGATGTGCAAGACAACTTAAAAAACAGGATTTTTCTTCAACATGATTCAACAGTTTCACCTTATTCACTAAGCAAAATGGACACTTTGTACTCCTTTAGTAAATTAACACATTTAATCTAGCAAATTCCCAAACTAGCTTTCAAAGTCCGCCAACTTCAAATATGTAGGATTCTCCATGAACCCATGAAAGCAGCGAACCTAAGCCTCATCCCCAGTAGGTAAGTGTATACAATAAAATGCTGAAGTCCTTGCCAAATATATAGGTGTCCTATTGAATTTTTTTTCTCTCAACAAAGGTGTAGTTTCCTTTTAATGCATTTTACTTATACCACAGCAAGAATGCATATCTTTAACAAGAGTCCATTATGAAGGAGACAATCTCACTCAGGGAGGTATGTACATTCTTTCTTTCCTTCCAGTCCTTTTTGCACTTCTCTGGTTCTGCTTGTCTCCAGTTTAATTTTCTACTCCTCATACTAATCTCGCCTGGACCCTCTCAGTTTTTCCGCTGGACCACCACCAGCAATCATGGGACCCACGTACAAGATAATGTCTAAGGCCCCTTTACTCAGAATTACTTGTTATTGTACTTTGGCACAGATTTTTTATTGGAATTCCAAGAAGCTCAGAAATTGGTATTGCCATGAATTTACTAATTTTGTAAATTGTACTTAGATGCATTTGCTAATAAATTTCAATTTATAGATTCCCAAATACAAATTAACCACTTCCAGACCACCTGCCGCATATATACTGTGGCAGGGTGGCCCGGCTGCACAAAATTACGTACATGCAGTGTGAACAGCCTATTTGCAATTATTAAATCATCCCCCCATATTTGCATATAGGTTTACATTTGGCTCCTATTAAGACCTGAACCTTTTTTTCCCCTGGTGTTGATGGCCCTTTCCAAAACTCACTATTTCCATATCTTTTGCCCCTCTCACTTTCTTAATAAATTTCTATTTTTTCATTGGTTCTTTTTTTTTTTTAACAAAAGAATATAGCAATGGGAAGAGCCCTAATTGACATTGACACTTTTGGGGGGACCAGTGACATTACTACAGTAATCAGTGCTAAAAATACGCACTGTTACTGTAATAATGACATTGGCAGGGAAGGGGTTAACCTAGGGGTGATGAAAGGGTTAAGTGTGAGCCTAGGGGAGTGTGGATCAGCATCCCCGCTGCCTAGTAGAGCTATGTCGGTTCGCGCAGGAGAGCCAGCCTACCACAGCAAAACTGCAGCGGGCGGTCGGGAACTGGTTAATAAAGCATATACATAGCTAAACATTTTCTTTTTTAGTTTTGGTTAGAGTAAGAAAGAATAAAACATGATTACATTTATTTTTTGCTGTCTGATTTCCCTTCTCTTCCTGTCCCAGAGATGCAACAGAAAGTGTTGTAAAGTAAATTTCTTTAAGGAGATGTTACTCTTGGGTCCTTGTTACCGGGTAAAAAATGTTTCCAATAGAGGATTTCCCTTCACTTCTTGTTCTGGTGACAAATCTAAAAATTTGGATTCCTCTATTTTAGTCCCTATGACAATTGTCACCAGATGAAAACGGGGGGTTGTAGCCATTTTCCACTCTATTGAACAGTTTAAATTAAAAAGTTTTGGTTATAAATACATTTTAAGGGTAGCCCTTCTTTTTAGGATTCCAATCAAGTGAGTTGTTTCAAGGTAAAAGTCCTTTAAAATAATGGTTAGCAAATTAAACAAATCTGTATACAAAGATGATACAAGTTTATATGTAACATGATAGAAATCTTTAATTTGACTCATTGTTAAACTATTGAACATTTATGTTCCTAATGATTTTTTCTCCTTTGCCTTCTATCTATTCTCTAGAAGGTTAGTAATAGCTTCTTCTTTTGGTCACAATCAGAAGCTAAGAAACGCAGTTATTAAAAGTTATTTTTTTGTCATTCATTTCATTGGTGTGTTTTACTTGAAGTGCTGCCAATGTTTCATTTTATGTCTACAGAGAATTTCAAATTACTATAAAATTCTATAGTTCTTTATGCATGATAAACCATTGATTTTCACCATCCAACAAGGAAAAAAAGTCACATTCACAAACCAAGTGGGTGGAAATTGTGCTTAATTATTTAATTTTTCAAAGAAAAAAAAAAAAATAATACACTCTGAAAAAGTTCATTACTATATGAAATATTGACGGTGCCCTACATTATCCTTGAGCGTTATAAAACTAATCATTTGCAAAATAGCATTCACTGTTAACTATTTTTAAAATCAAGGTCTTGGAACTAGTGTTTTAAGTAAAATTAAAAAGAGAAAACAAATATTGTCTTCCAATTAGCTTTCACCCAGGAAAGGTATGCAGATTTTTATATAACTAATACAATCTTCATTTATTATGCATTTAATATAATATTTTGTTGAGCAGTAGGGGTTAGCTAAACTGAGAGTTTGTGCTGACCTGAAAATTTCTTTAACAATCGCAGAGATAGAGAAGGTAAAAAAGGTGAGGGGTATGTCTGTATATTAAGAACAGTGTACAGGTAAATATGAGGGATGATATTAATAATGGAGCTATGGACGAGGCAGAATCCCTATAGGTAGAACTTCAAAAGGAAGGCACTATGGGGAAGGTAATATTGGGCGTATGCTATAGGCCCCCCAACAAGAGGGAGGAGGGGGAGGGGGACCTCCTTTCACAGATTGGATTGGCAGCAAGGATGGGAAATGTCATTATAATGGGGGACTTTAATTATCCAAATATAGACTGGGCAGAAGGAACCTGGCATTCAGCCAAGGCTTGGCAGTTCCTAAATGTTTTGCAGGACAATTTTATGGGTCAGATGGTGAACGCACCAACAAGAAACAATGCGGTACTTGACCTACTGATTACCAACAATACAGACCTGCTCACGGATATAGAAATACAGGGCAACTTAGGAAACAGTGACCATAGGTCAATTAGTTTCAATATTAAACATAGTAATAGGAAACACAAGGGTAATATAAGGACACTGAATTTCAAAAGTGCCAATTTCCCAAAACTGCGCTCTTTGCTAGAAAATATCAAATGGGATAGAACCCTGGGAACAAAGAACAGGGAGGAAAAATGGGAGTACTTCAAAGAGCATACTAAACAAAGGGATTGGCCAGTGCATTCCAAAGGGAAATACATTTAAAAGAGCAAAACTAAACCCTGGGTGGCTAAACTGCAACATAAAAATGCACATTAATACTAAAGAAAAGGCTTTCAAAAAATACAAGGCTGAGGGGTCATTGGCAGCAATCAAGCATTACAAAGAGTGTAATAAGAAATGTAAAGGCGAAATCAAAGCAGCTAAAATAGAACACGAGAGACATATAGCATAAGAGAGTAAAAAAAAACCCAAGAAATTCTTTAAGAATATAAACAATAAGAAAGCGAGGCCCCATAAAGACGACAAAGGAAATCTGGCCACAGAGGACAGAGAGAAGGCGAAAGTGTTAAATAATTTCTTCTCTTAAGTCTTCACAAAAGAATTGGGGGGCTACACTAACCCAGCTTGTTATGATAAACTAAAAAATACACCTCAGGAAGTACCGCCATGGCTAACAGAGGATAGACTTAGAAGTAAACTAGAGAAACTTAACATAAATAAATCACCGGGACCAGATGGCTTGCACCCAAGGGTTCTTAAAGAGCTAAGCCAGGTGATTTCCAGACCATTATTCTTGATCTTTAAGGGTAGTCTACAGACGGGTATGGTGCCAGCTGATTGGAAAAAAGCCAACGTGGTACCAATATGTAAAAAAGGGCTGAGATATATCCTGGGTAACTATAAGCCGGTCAGCCTAACATCAGTAGTCTGCAAGATTTTGGAGGGGATGCTAAGGGACCAAATATAAGACTTTAGTAATGAAAACTGTATTATTGTAGTAATCAGCATGGATTCATGAAAAATTGTTCTTGACAGACCAATCTATTAACCATCTACGATGAAGTGAGCTGCCACCTAGATAAAGGAAAGCCTGTGGATGTGGTGTATCTGGACTTTGCAAAGGCATTTGACACCGTTCCCTACAAATGCTTACTGGATAGAAAACTGGCTCCAGGGGAGAGTCCAGAGGGTAGTGATTAATGGGGAGTACTCGGATTGGGCGGGTGTGGAAAGTGAGGTCCCCCAAGGTTCTGTCCTGGGACCAATCCTGTTTAATTTATTCATAAATGATCTAGAGGAGGGGATATCTTGTAAAATCTCGGTATTTGCGGATGATACTAAACTAAGCATGCCAATATCTTCTATGCAGGATGTGGAAACCTTACAAGCGTACCTTAACAAAATAATGGGGTGGGCAACTACATGGCAGATGAGGTTTAATGTTGAAAAATGTACAGTAATGCACTTGGGTGTCAGAAACACGAAAGCAAGCTACTCACTAGGGGGGATACCTCTGGGTGAATCTAAGATGGAAAAGGACCTGGGGGTTCTAGTGGACAAAAGGCTTGACAGTGGCATGCAATGCCAAGCCGCTGCAAGCAAAGCCAACAGAATACTGGCATGTATAAAAAAGGGTATTCACTCCAGAAATAAAGAGATTATTCTCCCACTCTACAAGACTCTGGTCTGGCCACATCTGGAGTATGCTGTCCAGTTCTGGGCACCGGTCCTCAGGAAGGATGTGCTGGAACTTTGAGAGAGTCCAGAGAAGGGCAACAAAAATAATTAGGGGAATGGAGGACATCAGCTATGAGGAAAGACTACAAGCACTGAACCTATTCTCTCTGGAGAAGAAACGCTTGAGGGGGGATATGATGTCAATGTACAAATACTGTACTGGCGACCGTAGCATTAGGAACAAACTTTTCAGAGAGAGGGAATACAATAAGACACGTGGCCACTCACTAAAACCAGAGGAAAAACGGTTTAACCTTAAAATATGTAAGGGGTTCTTCACTGTCAGAGCAGTAAGGATGTGGAATTCGCTTCCACAAGCAGTCGCATCAGCAGGGAACATCGATAGTTTAAAAAAACTATTAGATGGGCACCTTAAAGACCACAACATACAGGGGTATACAATGTACAGTTAGCAGCAAACACACACATCATAGGTTGAACTGGACAGACTGATGTCTTTTTTCAACTTCACAAACTATGTAACTATGTAAAAAATGGGGCATATTGGTTTCCAAGTTCCCAATACAGCAAAAATGCACTCAGTCAATGAGGAATGCAAAATGAGGGTGTCTTTTTAGGATGCAATTAGTTGTAACTAGTGATTAAATGTTTTGTTTATTATTAAAGACCCTGAGCTGTGATCACAAAGCTTATTGGTAAACAAAGCCATTTCCTTGACATGATTTTGACATGTATGTGTAAACACAGCTTCATCTTATTTACTAGGCAATGTGACCATTCCCTTTGCTATGAAAATGGTCCTTAGTCCTTTAGCAAATCAACCCCATTGCTTATCAATTTTTAACAAATAGTCATAATTATTAAGTTGTATATTAACCACTTCCCGTCCAGTGATGTACCGGTACGTAGCTGCAGTGAAGACTGAGATTACATTTTTTTAGCCTGTGATTCCTTTCCATGTAAAAGTAATCCTAGTGGCTATGGAATGAGAGTGGGAGCAATAACGCTAGTGCCAGACCTCCTGTGTAACTCTAAACTGGTACCCTTTAAAGGCTTTTAAAGTGTAGATTATGGAGATTTTGAGGCATCGTAGTTTGGCGTTGTTACACAGGTGTGTGCAATTTTAAAGCATGACATGTATGGTATCTATTTACTCTGTGTAACATAATCATCTAGATTTTACCAAAAATTGGGTATTATATGTGTTTTTGTGCATTGAAATTCATTAAAGTGTATTTTTTCCCAAAAAATTTCATTTGAAAAACCGCTGCCCAAATATCGCGTGACATAAAAATATGCAACACCACCATTTAATTTTCTAGGGCTTTACATTATGGATACCGCTCCTCTCACTGTATAAACCACTGGGAAACCTTCCAGAAATTACTAACACGTTGGTATAGAACCCCCCACATACTAGCTCGCTATTATCCATCCCAATCTCCCCTGTGCTGGAGGGACTGTGGTCAACATGGGACTATCCTACATACCTTTTGGTCTTGCAAGTCACTCACCAGCTTTTGGAGAAAGGTATTCTCCGTGATATCAGATATCAGCAAAATGACAATCCCACCGGACCCGGCACTAGCAATACTGCTCCTGGGTATAGACACCCTCCCACCGACATCTAGAACTCTCATTTCACACATTTTGCTCGCTGCCAACCTAGCTATAGCACGTCACTGGCGAAGCTCTTAGCCTCCTAATTCCTCCGAAGTCCTCACGCAAGTCTAATTAAATTGCCAATAGGAACACCTTCTTGCTCTCAGATCCGCATCTTTCCCATCTTTCGAAAGAACGTGGAAACCTTGGTGGGAATGGTTTGGAGGGCCTCCCTCCTCACCATTGCTGCCCATCAATACCCCCCATCCTAGCCCTACTACTTCTTCTCCTTCTTAACACAGGAACATCACTCCCATTGTTCCCTACAATTATTCTTCCGGTACACTAAGTGTTTTACATTTGTTGATCTATATCTGTTGATGTCTTGCATCTTATCCCCTTGTAAACTTTCTGTGTGTTTAATTCATACTCATTCGTGTGTTGCAATTGTTTTTACTTTCTCCTTCATCAGATTGCCAGCGGCTGCGTCCGCAATCTTTGTTATAACCTTGTTAAAATCTTAATAAAAATTATTTGAATTAATTCTCTAGGGCTTCTGCTTTAAAAAAAAAAAAAAAAAAAAGGCAGAGGCGGGTGACATCATCATGGTGTTCCAGGAAGTGATCAAAGTTTACAGGGATAAAGGCTGTATAGACTGATTTTAACACTACCAAGCCATTTTTTAAATAGAAGAAAAAATGGAATATCTGTGTGCACTGAGGATTTAATGCACAGATGTGAGTGCAAACTTAACATTTTTTTTAGAAAGTACTATGAGAGTGTTTATGTTTTACTCTGTGTTATTGCCTCAGAGAAGGAGAGAAGGCACAGAGAATAGAAGAGTGGATCGTACTATTTAAACTACGTAGTTGGCTTCCAGCACACCCGGGATACTTTTTCCATCAGCCCCACAGGTGGGAATGTCTGCGTCTGCCTCGGCCTGTATGCCAATGTAGGTGAACTTCTTTCATATTGATGTAATTGACTCTAAAAGATGTGATCGAATACATGACGTATATGTGTCATAAGATGGAGAGGCTCCTGCCTATTGCTCCATACTTGACACACACTGATATTCGAAATATTACAATTTCATTAAGAAAATATGTAACCTTGATATTCATGTTTATTAATTCTGTATTTTGTGTTTTTCTCTTATCACTTTTTTAGCTGTTTATCATAAAGCTCTATCCTTTGTGCCCCTGAGGAAGCGGTATTTACCGCGAAACATGTCGGGTAGTGGAGTCTGGATCCATTAGAGAGCTACACATTGGTACTGGTTTACCCGGGCCCGCTGTGACCTCTGATGAGTCCACCCACATATTCAAGGATGTGAATCTGCTTTGATATTTTATAAGTATAAGTTATCTGTTACTATGTATATGTCTATATGATTTCTTCTTGTAACATTATTGTCTATTTTTGTTTACCCTTTGTTGGGAAATACATGTGAATAATAAAAGTAATTTTTTAAGAAAAATAATAACGGTATCCCTTAAAATCCCAATCCATGCCCCAGTTTTCCATATTCTTTCTACTTGACTAGGGATGAGGTACCTGAAAACAGAAGATGCCCTGATTGGACGGCAAAACGCTTCTAGCGATTGGCTGAGCGTACCCTGACGTCATTTCTGGCTGGTGAAGCGCACGCCGCGGGAGCAGCGTACCACCGAGCTGTGCTCTATCTGTTTTGATTTTACATATGTTTGTAAGCATGTTTCTTTATTAATAAATCCGTTGAATATACGTACTTCACCATGGATGGCTCTTTATTATTATTCCTATGAGGGAATCCGCATCACAAGAAGAACCATCTTTAAGGATCTCGGGATCAGAAGTGTGCATCCCAAGTTGCTACTAAAGAAGGCTGTGATCACACCACAGGATATATATTGAATGCCTACATTCCTAACGTGTTGTGGTAAGTATATAACCACAGGGGGAGCACCCCACACGTTTATATGAGTGAAGCACAGAAGGCACTTTTTGTTTATGCACTGAATGGACACTTTATGATTCAATACATTTTTATAAAAGTTTTCAAAAGGAAAAAAACAGAACAAACAAACTTTAAGGAATGTACAACAGGATTATGCATGATAATAACCAAGAAACAGGTTCAGGAGGCAGTCAAGGGGCCCCAAACAAGGCCATCCTGACCCTCCCGATCAGAGTACTACATTGACAGAAAAAGGATTTCAGTGCGGTGGGAGAGAATGCCAACACCAATGGAGGCCGCTCCCTTAGAGCCCCATAGACATATATACCTACGTTCCTGCAGGAGCAGGGCCGCAGAGGGGAAGCCCAAGGCCCGGGCACCCCTAATGGGATCCAGCTGTGCCCGTGAATGGACACTTTATATGGACATTTTTATTCAATTTTTATCCAATTTCATTCAATTGATTTATGAATTAATTTATGAATGATCAGATTACTATTTTGTACTTTATTGCATATTTGCACATAGATACATTTTGCACTATTTTGCATATTATGCACTTATTTATGTAGCCAGGTGCTGGACTACAGAAACATTTCCCTCTTTACAATACGTTTACTATCACTTTCTACTGCTATGCTAGATTCTTTTAAACTGTTCGCCTCTTGCCAGCAGCGGAAGAACTATAGTCAGAAAAGTCTATGGATTCCTATGCAGAATGCTGAGGATAATGGAAATTGAAGTCCAGGACAGCAATCATAGAAAGGGACTCAATGACTTTTTAAACTACAATTCCCAGAGCACCATGAGGTAGAGCGGGAGTGGTGGAGTTGCTTTAGAGCTTTGGAGTATACTGCATTCTAAAGCAGACTGTAGCAGAAGTTTACTAAAACAGACTTCAGTCTGATGACTGCTCTGTGACCATCCATAGGGAAGTTGTAATGTCATTTCAATGCCTACTGAAAAAGCGCTGTAAAAACCCAGCTGGAGATCTAATACAAAGGACTCTAGTGATGATTAGTTAAAAGTGAAATTTGACCGCTCAATTACAGAGGGTCAACATCTTCTGGTAAGAGGCTTTTGGATAATCATCATTTGTGCCTTTGAATAAACACTCCTCCTCAGAGGATTAATATGGGGGTCACCTCAATGTTTGGAGTTGATTCATTTTCCTTATTCCACAATCTTGTTTGAGACTTCATATGGATCTAATTTCTATGTGGGTATTATTATTCACTACTTGAATGCACTTTTATCTTTACTAGAAAAAAATTGCTGCTCAACCCTATCCAGTCTATGTGCTTAAAATGTGTAAGATGACCTCAGCCTTGCACTAATCCACAAGCCATGCCCTCTGACATGTCTCACCCCCCCCACCAGGGCTTAGTCACAGAAGTAACTACCTCTATGACTAAGCCCCAGTGGGTGGGGCGAGACATGTCAAAGGCTGTGGATTGTGGAGAGGTGCAAGGCTGAGACCATCTTACACATTTTAACCACATAGACTGGATAGGGTTGAGCAGCAAGTTTTCCAAGTATGCTACATACTACTGGATGTTGATATTTTCAGCCGGCACCCCATTCCTGAGTACCAGCAGGACTATATATACTCTCCTTCTTTGCTTAGTCTCTAAAACAGCTCTAAAAGCATTAGTAGGTCCCTTTTTTCTTTATTTCTTGTATAGTTGTATATGTTTTATGTTTATTAATGCATAATTATTTGCTTATTACATATCTAGTGCTGCACTTGTTCATGGAGCTTAGTTCCCGTGTTTGGTAAATCAAACTTCATTACTGCTCACTGCTGCACTTTGGGTGACCTTGCTATTATTTATACTGATAACTGAGAGTTATCTTATGCCTAATCCTTATCACCAATCACCTTGTATGCTGAATAGTGTTATTACCATTGTTAATCCAATTCTATGCTCACTTTATTACCAACCATATCAGGTGATAATATATTAGGCTTGTCTTTAAAAACTGGTTCAGTGCCTGTTTTCTCTGATAGTACTACTACTGCGTATCATTACTTTCAGTGATTTTCTGTGATATTGCATGCTATGTACACTCGGCCCAGTGTGTCAGAGTGGCTGAAGTTTTTAAAGAGGTCAGGGCAAAGAACAGAAGACCCATTCTAACTAGTGGCTCCTACATGGGTAGTGTTACATTTATGTTTAACTGCTTCCCACCCACCCATTCTACATTTACTGTGCATGGTCAGTACAGCCAGGCTAGGCAACGTACTGGTACTTTGTCTAGCACATGCGCACTAGAGTGTCCCCTGGGGCACGCAGCAGTGCAATCCTGTGACCACTGTGTTCCATGGCTAGGGGACAATATGATGACCAACCATAATGATCACATTAAAAAAATGTCAACAAAACATTAACAAATTACTTCCATGACTGTATTGTAATGCTGTGATAGGCCCATACCTTGTATTATGTGATTAGCTGTAGTAAATCACAGCATAATAACAATAAGCAAGCTGTCATTAAAGCAGTTTTGTTTGCCAACCATTTAAACTGTATTTTTTTTTTCTTTGTAAATCTCATAGTTGCTGATTTGCTTTCCACATACTTTAGCAGGGAAAAAAAAATAATGTAGAGGGTTTCCTTCTTCTTGCAGCATGATATATCGGAAACCTGGAAGCCCCTTTAGTATTAGGGTCCCCCAGATACTGTCTGCTGCTGCTATGTAAATGAGCATGAAGTACATCCCACCCCCAATCCCCAACAGCAACACTAGCCCCCTGAGCTTTCATTAGCTATATAAAGGAGAATAGTGGTGACATTGTTGCTCAAATATGGCCATGTGCCCATATTTAGGCAATGATGTACCCTGCTCCATTTTTTGCCTATTTGCAGGGGTTTCCCAGCCATGTAAAAGAAAGGGTCAGGTGACATCAGTGGTTGGTAAGGATGCTGAAGCTACAAGTGTAAGCATCCACTGCTTCCTTAGCAACCATTGACAAATGGAACCTGTCACATTTGTCTATGTTCAATGTCCTAATTATTCGCCATTTGGACAATAGTTTGAACAACCAGTATATGGTCCAAACCCATCCCTAGTAAGCACTCTGCCACTGATAAATGATTTGTCCCACTTCCCAACTTTTTTTTTGTCTTGGTCTGTTAAAGAAAGTTAAAAAATAACAGCAAGATTAGTTAAATAATATTACAGAGGGTCTCAGAAACACAAAAAATGCTTTGCTAATGCCAGTGACAAACTGCATCATTATGTTTTCCTTTTTGATACAAGTATAATACAGCGTTATATAGTATAGTATAGTATAGTATAGTATAGTGTGCTATAACTGTTTAGTAGTTATAGGACTAGTATACTATAGTTATAGTATATCAATCTAGAATAGTACTTTATAGCAGAGTATAGTATAGTATAGTACAGTATATACTGTACATTCAAATTTTCTTCAGTTATTTTCACCCTGTCTTTTTAAGCTGTAATGTGCAGGATGGATGGCTTTTTCTCTTATAGCTAAACACTTTCTAGTTCACAATATCCAATCAACCTTAGCTGTGTACGATGTCAGAAGCACTTACTGCACAAGGAAAGATCTGTGTTTCTTTTGCCACACACAATAAATCTTTAGTGTCTTCACTTGATACGCATCACTCCACTTGATCTCAGGAGGCACTATCTGTCTCTGCATGATTCTCTCCATCATGTAACAAGGTCACTTTACCAGCTCTAAGTTTGTAGACTAAAGTATATATCATTTTTAACCACCTGGGTAAAGTCTTTTTTTAACTACAAAGATTTTAAAAATAATGTGCTTGTATTCATAGCTAACTGGTCAGCGGAAAAAGTGCAAAGTATGTTGTGCCCATATTTTAGTTAAAGAAAAACCCCAGATTAAAAAAAAAAAAAAAAAAAAACATCATATTGTCCTAAATTAAGCATCTGTTGAAATTATTTCATAAAAACTGTTGTCACCTTTATCTGATTTCAATGCCACAGAAGAACAGCTAAAAAGGAATCCAAGATCTGATAGACTGTCTTTGCAAAACCTTACACTGCATTTGACTGACAGCAAAGTTCACAAAGCGCAAAGGGGTTGATTTACTAAAACTGGAGAGTGCTAAATCTGGTGCAGCTGTGTGTGGTAGCCATTTTGCTTCTATCTTCAGCTTGTTCAATTAAGCTTTATTGAAAATTGCTATAGTTATATTAGGTCACAGACACACTCAGTAGGGTTTATTTACTTAAGGCCAATTGATGGGGCACTGTGGAAGTGCAGTGAATGTAGGGAAATCTCTGCTAATTTCTTTGCTATATATTTTTATTAGGGTTTTAGGGTATAAAATAACCTGCAACTTCAGGAAGAACAAAGTAAAAAGGAGTAAAAACAAAGTTTGCCTTGCAGGGCACTAAGGTATCCACATAGACAGTAACATAGCAACATTTGTCATAGAAATACAAGGAGTGGTAAAAGTTTCCACACAGCATACTCCAGTACAAAATTCTCAAAACATCAGTAAGAAATGCACAATACCAGACTATCCATTGTTGGCAAGCTGTCCTAAAGGCCATCAATGAGTCAGTTCTAATAAATTTTAGTGGGACTGGATAGTGGCTATCACCTCAGACAGATTGGGCGCCAGCTCCTCTTTCCAGTGTTTTGTGATGGTAAGTTTGGCCGCCAACAGGATGCAAGAGATTATCTTTCCTCTGCTGATTTCCATCTTCCAGTCATGTACAATCAAAAATGCTGTTTTTTTTTTTTTCTTTCCTTTTCCTTGCACATAATTAGGTATTCTTTAATAAGTGAAGCTTTACCACATTCAGTACGCTCTGGGGAAAATGAGTGCAACTGCACTTGCAAAATGCACAGTCTATTTGCCTTAGTAAATCAAACCCAATGTGTTACACAGTTACAAATTTAGTCAAGTTGAAAAAGACACATCTAGTCCAACCAATAAAAAAAAAAAAAATCATACACTCCCATATTCATAATCCTATACCTACAGTTGATCCAGAGGAAGGTGAGAAAAACCCCAGCAAAGTAAGATCCAATTTGCTCGAGCAGGGGGAAAAATTCCTTTCTGATCTCCCAAGAGGCAATCAAATATTCCCTGGATCAACTTTACCCATAAATGTTAGTACCCAGTTATATTGTACATTGTGGAAAGACATGTTCATTTAGGAAAGAATCCAGGCCTTTTTAAAGCGATCGACTGAGCTGGCTAGAACCACCTCTTTCTTGAGGGAGTCTATTCCATATTTTCACAGCTCTCACTGTGAAGAAACACTTCCATATTTGGAGATGAAATCTCGTTCCTCTAGCTGTAAAGAGTGCCTCCTTGTCTTCTGTAATGACCTTAAAGTGAATAACTCAACACCAAGTTCACTAAATGAACCCCTTTTGTATTTGTACATGTTGATCACCCCCCCCCCCCTTAATCTCCTGTACTCAAAAGAGAATAAATTCAGTTCCTCTAATCTTTCCTCATAGCTGAGCTCCTACATACCTCTTATAAGTTTGATTGCCCTTCTCTGAACATTCTCCAGTTCCCCATATCCTTTTTGAGAACTGGTGTCCAAAACTGAACTGCATATTCCAGATGAGGTCTTACTAATGATTTGTACAGGGGCAAAATAATATCTTTCTCTCTGTAGTCCATACCTCTCTTAATACAACAGTATGTATGATGTATGAACATTTTTTTTTTTTTTTTAGTTCCAAAGAATTTTTATTGTTTTTTAAGCAAAAGAAATACAGAGTCCAACCATTAAAGAAAGATTTACAGATATGTAAAAAATGGAGCAGGGCTATCATTCAGTTATACATATCGGTACTAAGAACAGAAACATTAGTAATGCAACAGAACTCTACGTTTTAAGCAATACGTTTTAAGAGAAAAACTAAGAACGGTTAATGAGAAGTAGGGGGGTTCCCTTAACCCTGACCTAAAAAAGAAATTGGGGAATTCACAGACCAGTAGCAAGAACTTAGCAACATAGTGAATTCAACTTGTGTATTTCGAGGTAATTGGGCATACTATGGTTGACAAATTAGTAAGAAATTAGAGATCGAGTTACATCAGGGCCTCAGGTCTAGTCGGAAACATGTGACGTCAAATATCCATCGACTCCGAGACTAGACAAAATTGAATCCTTAAGAAAATGTTGTATCCATAATAGGCTTAAGCTTGTGAAGGTGTATAATGTGGGGGGGGGGGGTATGGGATGGTACAAGAGTGAGGTTCTAAAATTATATGTATGACATTTTTTTTAGCCCCTAAGTGCATAACGTTACATTTATCAATGTCAAATAGTTGTACAATTAAACAGACCACAGAGATCAGATTGTAAGTTGGAGACATCCTGTAATGAAGTTATTCTACTGCATAGCTTGGTGTCATCTGCAAAGACTGAAATGGTACTTTTTAATCCCAGACCCTATATCATTTATAAATATACTAAACAGTAAGGTGCTGTGCGTTGAAAAGTCCTGAAACATATAAAGATAGAAAACAAAGTCTGTGCAGGGAGACCTGGCAATTTCTGAAAACTGCTAAATTGGCCTTGAGTCACAGACATACTCAATATTTGTTGGAGAGTTCTAAAGCATATATGAGTAGAAAACAAAGTCTGTGCTGGGAGAGAACATCCTATGCAGGCCACATTCCTATATTTGCAGTACCATTAGGTTAGACACAATCCCCATAGCCAAAAGCTTAATCACTGAAAATGTATAAAACACTTTCATTGTGATTTGGTTTTAAATATAAACCTGCTGCTGTCCCGCTGAGAAAATGCAGCCTAGTAACAGCTTCTTACATACTGTGCATGAAGTCAGTACAATATGTATGGCTATTGTTTCTGAAATAATATACTGTAATTTTTATTTCATGATAAAAATGTGCCTCGTCCCCCCCCCCCCCCCATTGTTAAATTTTCAGCCTAATAAAGCTGCTTATGTACTGTGTATCAATTGCACAATATTTTTAGCTTTTCTAGTGAAATAATACACTATAGTTTGTATTTTTTGCTAAAACCTGCCTGGTCATTTCCTTTTAAATTTCAGCCTACTAAAACCTTTTGCAGAGGGTTTGATTTACTAAAACTGGAGACTGCAAAATCTGGTGGAGCTGAAGTTAGAAGCTGATCGGTTGTCATGTACAGCTGCACCATATTTTGCACTCTCTAGTTTTAGTAAATCAACCCTATAGTGTTCATTGAGTCTGAACAATATTTCTGCCTCTTTTATCCTAAAGGGTAACTCCACTTTCGTGGGGGGAAAAAAAAGCAAATGAAGAAAAAAATAATATAATGTATACAATTGCAACACAAGTCATATTGTAATTGAACATTATTAAAAATGACCTTTCCTTTTCAATCTGCAGCTCTGTTATTTTCTAAAAAGGCAATGCAATATGGCTACCTGGAGTTGTTCTGTACATAGAATGTGTACTGAAAACACCCAGAAACATAATTTCCAGGTTGTGTGATTGACTCACCAATTTTCCCAGAAGTCTCCCTAAGATACAAGTCAGATTTCAGGCATCCCAATAGATACTCCCAATAGGAGCATGTCGAAAGGCATGCAGGTCCAGCAGATTTCCTCACTAGTGCTCTGCAGCTGCACAGCTGACTGATAATTATAAAACCACTCCCATTAGACCCACTCAGCACAGAGGCACAGAGGAACAAACAATGATTTCTTCAGAATAAGAAAGGGTAGGAATCTGCAACAAAGGTTGTTATAATCCTTGCAGTGTACATAGATCACCCAGAAGGGAATGTTTTTTTCTCAACAAAAGTGAAGTTACGCTGTAACACACTGTAATTTTAAATTTTGGTAAAACCTGCCTTATCTCCCCATCTTACATTGCTTTTCAATGAATTTGCTTATGTCATTGTACATCGGCTGCACAATATTTTGGACTATTGTTAGTGAAAAAAACAGTTCTTTTTAACCATTTCAAGGCTAGGTCTTTTCTTGACAGTTGTTGTTTATATAGAAAAAAAAAGAGGGCGCACTGGCCTAGAGCAGTATCCAACAGATTTATTAAAAAAAAAAAAAAATATATGAATAAAATCGTAAAGATGTTTACTCACAAACATAAGTAATAACATGCTAGTCAGACCACATGTGTGGCTATATTTAGTCGGTTGCTCGAATCACTGAACCAGGGAGGGGTCCTGGGTGAGACCCCTTGGGCTGATGCATTTTTGAAGGACTGGCCTTCTTCTTCAGAGTCACAGAGGCAAGGAATTTAGCCATGCTAGCTTAGAGTGGGGCACCTTGTGTTCCTTCTTGGATTGTGGCATAGATTCAAACATAAACGTCACCTTGGATTGGGGAGGGGTTGAAAATTCCCCTTGAAATCATCTGAGATTTCCTCCCCACTGTCAGCAACACAACATTCCTCTTTACCACCAACACTCAACACTCCTACTCTTCCTCTTGACTACCAGCATCCCAACCCTCCTCCACCTCTATATCACCAGCAACCCAATCGTTCTCCTCCTCTCAATCCCAAACCTCCTACTCTGTCTCATGCTGCCACTGCCTTAAAGAGATACAGGAATTGAGAAAAGCTTTCTGCTATCCCTGAAACAGCAAGTCATCATCTTTCCCCTGCTGCTGGACCATCAGGTTGCACACATCCTGAATCAGAAGCCAATGATCCAATGAACAAAACCCCAGCTGCCCAGGCCTGTCTTTGTCCCGCAGATATTCATTGAGGACCTGCTGCAGCATGAAGAATGTCAAGTTCTGGAATGAAAGGTAGGGGGTTCTGGAATGAGAGCTTGTGTTGCTGCTGAATTTTGGCCAGATAAACACTTGCTAGGAATGATTACATGAAATGTTCTTCTGGCCTGCTAAGGGACATCCTGGATGTCAGGTACCTAACTAGGAAGGGCTGCACCACTAGGATTAGCACGTGTGCCAGGCAAGGTACATGTGTGAACTTTCGCTATCAAGGATGGACAGTAAGTTGGTACAGTTGTTACACATGACCTGACCTAGCAGAAGCTAGCATGGGGTCAGTCACCTCTTGGCCTGCCCTTAAAGAGTTGCCAGATTCTCTGGAGTAGTGTGGCTCCTGTCCCATAGGCTCACTGGCTGCAAAACAGTGGGCATCATTTTGTCTGGGCTTTGCACAGGCTCAGTGGGACATGAAGGAAATGTAACATACATGCCCATGATTGCTGGACAACATGACTGTGGTCGTGGGTGAAAAAAATAGCTGGGTGCCTGCCACTAAAGTATAGCACAGACCATAAACTGGCTGAATGCAATAAACTCCATTAGATTTAATTGACACAGAAAATTCTGTATTGATACAATGAACACAGGAGTAATAAGGGGACATTTTGTTCCACTCCAGTAACTGTGGAAGAGACACCTGTGTGGTCTAGGAAGCTGCTGGAGATGGCAGGGTACAGTTAAGAAATGTATGGTGTGGCACCTTGCTAGCCCTCTTCCCTGCTTGGATTAGCATAAGGAAAACCTCCAGAACCCCTTGTCTGACTTCTCTCTATTTCTTGAGACCACAGATGTTGTAGTGCAGCTGGAGAATCCTGAGGGGGGGGGGCAGTAAAAAGCAAGGAACAAGTAAGAGGAAAAATGTGGGCAGGGCAGGCCAAAGAGGAAAGAGGCAACAGCCTGGGCTCTCAGCTGAAGGGAGGTAAAAAAGGGCAGGATCTGCAAACTGTGCTTCTAAAGTAGTTCACAGATCATGAGGAAATCGCATACTTTGGCCTTTTTGCCTTGGGTTTAACCTAGTTGTTTAAGAACCTTCCCCCAACAATGAGTACTGGTGTTTTGCTTCTGACTGCTATTACTGATGCTGCTCCCCCTCAGCTCTTTGGTGCACAGTTATGTATTTTCTCAAGATTGTGGTACTCAAATGGCTTTTACTTGTACCATGACTCTGTAGGCACAGGTTGCAAATCACAACCATGCCATTGACAGCAGACACAATCATCTTAGCTGCTATCTCACTCATAGCAACCTTTTTGACCTCCCACAGTCTGGCTTCTGTCCGCAACACTCCTCCAAAATAGTCCTCCTAAAAGTCACTAACAACTTACTATTTGCTAAAACCATTGGCCTCCAAGACCCTGTTCTCTCTCTCTGGTTTCCTCCTACCAATCTCAGTGTATCTTCAGTGTAGCCTAAAACCTAAATGCCTCCTCTCTGGCTCTGTCAGACGAGGCTCTGTCCTCTCATCCCTTCAATTTGCGTTGCACTTTGAATTAAATTGTGCAACACTGTATCCATATGAAACTTTTATAATTTCTTTCACATACTGTAAATAGAGTTTTTTTTTTTTTTGGTGGTATTTAATCGTTACTAGTTTTTTATTTTTTGCTAAATAAACAAATTCATTTTCCAATGAATAAATTTACAAATAAATATTCTTTCTTCATGAATTTAGGCCAAACTGTATTCTGTTACAGTTACAATAACCCAAAGCAGTGTTTAATATTTAATATGTAGGAAAGTTAAAGAGTCCACAGATGCTGTCACTAGTGCAGTACCGCACCATCGTATAACATATAACTGGCAGTGATAAGGGACACTGACTGGTGACAGTATGTACAATATATATATATATATATATATATATATATATATATATATATATATATATATATATTAATTTAAAATAAATGTATTACATTTTTTTATGATTTTTTTTTTTTTTAACGCACTGTGACTAGAGCAATACAGTGTTATTATAGTAGCATTGTAATGCTCTGGGGAAGAGATCAGGATTTTTTCTTTTTTTTCTACACCATGATTGCTTATACCAGTGAATTTCACTGGTATAAACAACCATTTTTACTGAATTAATTTGATTCATTCAGTGTGTATTGTGATTAGCTTTGATTGGCCACAGCTAATCACATGGAACAGATGGGCTGGGATTGGCCTTGTCTGCACCATGTGATCACTGTGGCCAATCACAGCTAGCAACATCATTGTACATAATGAATGGCATGAATTAAAGTCATTAATTGTTTACAATTGTCATGTAATTGCTCTGATTGGTCACAGTGATCACATGGTAACGGCAGCAGGCTGGTACATTAATCAGTCATTGGTTGTGTCCGGTGGACAAAGCTGGTGACAGATTGCGCTGCAGCACAGCCGGTGGAGTGCGCGCGAGGTGCGTTCCCGGGAGGATGTCAAAATATGTCCACCTGAAACCACAAAGGTCCCATCCAACTGTCATTTGACAATAGGCTGGACAGAAAGTGGTTGGATCTATCGCCTTGTTCCTTAGATCACCGATTCAGTCTCCTCACACATCGCCAATTTACTAACTGACATATAAGCATGGATGTCAAATCACTTCCTCATACACAAGCTTTGAAAAGCTGTGCTTCTAATATTTCCTCCCACTCATCCACCTTCACAGTGTCCCCTCTCCATCAAGATCAAGAGCACATCCACCAGTCCCTCCACTCATGCCGGGGTTTTAGGTGTAATTCTTGATGTTGACCTCTCCTTCAGACCCCACATTCAATCACTGCCCAATTATTGCCACCTTAACCTTCATAACATTTCCATAAATTTACCTCTTCTTAACAGAGAACACCATAACACTACTAATTAATTCCCTTGTTACCTCTCACCTTTACTATTGCAACTCCCTTCTCGTTGGTCTACCCTTAAACAGACTATCCCCCCTTCAGTCTATTATCTACTGCTACTAGACACATTCATCTTACTAAGCCTTCAGTGGCCACCACCCCTTTCTGCCCTCCACTGGCTTCTGCTAGCCCAGTGTAGAAAATCCTACAAACAACAACATACTTCATAACCCCCTTTATTTGTAAATACCTTCAAAAATGAATGGCATTATATAAAATCTATATAGTAATAATGCTATTAATAAGGTAAAAAAAAAAAAAAAGGCCCATACCGCAAAGCTCAATGTGTTGCCCATTCAAGTGTTCATGCAAGTCATGGGTCTATCTATTCAGCAACAGCCCCAAATACTGTAGCTTTACTTAATGAATCAATTGCTAATGCACCTTACAATACACAGTAGCTATTTTTCATTCCCCTTGCAGACAAAATCTCTATTGCATGGAAAAAATCCTCAGTCTCTTTAAACAGACTACGCAGAAAATGTCATAAATTATGGTTCATGGGAAGATTGCCAACACAATAAATGACACGGTAAAGTAATTTGAGAAGATTTGGGGTATTTGGGTCCCATACGCACAATTCCAGCTGACTTATACCCCACTGTAGATCCAACTCTTCAAGAAGATCCCTAAGTCTCTTTTCCTACCTTCCTTTGTTTCCTATATTTTCTTTCTCCTAGGTTTTTCTTCCTTTTTTCATTTGCTGTAGGGTAATTATAACCTACAACAAATGAACCATAAGGTTCCTATTATTTACAGTGATTTTTCAATACTATGTTCACTACAGGTGTAGGGTGATTCTGAGTGTGATTTCATTTCCACCAAGTAACTATATTTACTGTTGTGAATCTCCTTTAAAATTTTGTTTGCATTGTAAAAGGTGATCCTCTTTTTGAGATATCAATGAAATCCTTTCTCTATGGTATTATATTATATGCCCCTTTGCCTTAAAAAATATTGAACAAGAAAAATGCAGCGTACTCTAACTTCTACATATGGTGTCTGTACAATAGTTTTTTGCTGTTGTCTGTGAAATAATACACTATGTTTTTAATTTCATGCTATAATCTGACTGGTTTCTGTCTCTGAAATTTTGGCCCAGTAAAAAGGTTGACATGATGTGCATAGAGTCTGTACAATATTTCTGTCTTTTTTTTCTCAGAAATATTACATTCTAAATTTTATTTGAAAATAAAACCTGCTTTGTGTCTCCCTCTACACCAATGGCCTACTAAAACTGCTTGCAAATTGTGCATTGAGTCCATGCAGTATTTCTTGCTGTTGTCTCTCAACAAATACACTCTATTTTTCTTTCATGATGTAAAATGCCTTATCTCTCCCTCCAACATTGCAGACTAATCAAGCTGTTTACATACTCTCCAGGTATTGTGTCATATATGTGTGGCTATTGTCTCTGAAATATGTCACTCTAATTATAAACTTCCTAATTTTATGAAATGTGGGGTTGTGGTTTTTTTTAAGCATTTTTGTGAACTCTGTAATGACAATTTATTAAACGTTTAATACTATACAGTACTGCAAAAAATAAAAAATAAAGTATTAAAGATTAGAAATAAAGATTATAGAGCTCCATTATTTTTGTCTTTTATACCTGCCCAGAGTTTAGCTTTAAGCAATATATTCATGCAAACGTTATAGGGGGTTTTGGGCTCTATGATATTTTGCACATACCTTCTCACAGCGTGGACATTTAATATATGTTTATATACACCATGGTTTACATAAATGCTAATGTTCAGCTAACCAAAGCATCTTGAAAATTTCAATGAAATATCAATGATGTGTGTATTTTCATGTCAACTTGTTACTGATTTAATGCTCCGGAGGATATTTCTAAAGCTGAAAATCCTGCAATACACTTGCCCACACACATATTTATAGTAGGTGAAAGCACTGATTGTCAGGTTTTATGGTGCGTTGAAAAATCTTTGACATAAAAGATGCATTATATGAATGCATAGTAGGACATACAGCTGAACCAATGTGCTTTGTACTATGTAGCTTTAGTTAATGTATACTACTAGATACAGTCTGTTTTACATTTTTAGATACAGTCTATTTTAGCAACTTTGAGTTACCTGAAAATATTTATTAGTGCATTCACACATGCTTGCTGCTCTATAATTTGGTAATTGAAATAAATGTAGAGATTTTTAGACTACCATTTTTACCCTTTTTAAAGGGATACATTAGCTACTACAATATTTTGCCTATTAACTGTCAAGATAGACATAAGGTAGTGTATTTTTTAAATAAGACTGAACACCTTTAATTTTTTTAACTCTGTATTTTCTGGTGTGGGTATACAGTATATACTGTACCACTTTAGGCTGCTGATTAATTACACCCAGGTGGAGGAATGCAGCAAAACTGCTATTGTTTTAAATGTATTTACGAAGAAAAAGCTGAGAAAATTTGCCTAATTAATTGTTTACTTAATTTAGTATAAAATATTCACTTGGACTTTGCAATTATTAGTATTGAGTGAGCTGTTCAGAATGAGCATAAGTTCGGCCCAAACATCGCTCATTTGGCAAACACCCGAATTTGCAGGGCGTTTAGCAGGAAGGTAACCCGCCGAGCACCTCACAATGCATTGTGTGCTGTACAGTGAATTCTAAGCCCTGATTGGGAAAAGCTTTGCCCAATCAGGGCACAGTGAACAGCTGGTTGTTAGAGGGCAAGCCAGGAATGTTAAAAAAAAATGGTGTGGGGTCCCTCTTCCCATGCATATCAGGCCCTTTGTGTCTGGTATGGATTTTGAGAGGAACCCCCATGCCAAGAGTAAAAAAATGTCATGGAGTCCCCCCAAAATCCATTCCAGACCTTTATCGGGGCATGCAGTCTGGCAGGCCAGAAAAGGGGGGGAGCATGCCCCCCCACCCCAAAGCACCTTATCCCCATGTTAATGGGGACAAGGGTCTCTTCCTGATAACCCAAAGGGCCTGATGTGGATTTGGGGGGACCCCCACACCGTTCATTTTTGTATTGCTGGCAATTTAAATGTCATTTTTTTTCTTTATAAATGTCAGTTTTGCTGCAGCAGGTTCTATACACAGTACAGATGTTCCACTTTACAGGCAGACTAAGGAGACCTCCTAGACACTAAATTTAAATCAAGTTTTAATTTTTATTGTTGCATTTTAAGCATCATTAAAATCACTACTCCTGTAAAAATTATCTTTTTAAAAAAAATAAAAAAATTGTTTTGATACATGTCCCTGGGGCAGTACCTGGGCCCCATATTCTTTTTTTATGGCCAATAACTTGCATATAAGCCTTAAAAACGGGGACTTTTGATTTTTCAAGTTCGGGTCCCTTAGACTTAAATAGATATTGCGGCTCAGCTCTCCTGTTAGGGAGTTCTGGTGCAAACTGAGGTGTTCAGCCCAATTCTACCAACTATGTGCAAACAAAATTAATGAAAGTAATAATAACTTTGCTTTCATATAATTGGATAAATGATGTAAACACAACTTAACTTTATATACTAAGCTAAGTAAAGATTTACTGTACAAAATTAACATTCTCTATCTCTTTTTGTTAAACCAACCCCTTTATTAAATCAACCCCATATACATCTATTGTGAGGTGTAGAAATGTATAGAAGTTGTTTATTTTACCAAAGAAACTGACTGTTCACTTGTTGAATTAGAAGATTACATTTGCTTTACTAAGTGAAAAGCCTCTACTAATTTATTAGATCAATCCCATTAGTATAATACTGAAAGCATCAATTTGAGTCTGAGAGTGTACCAAGTAAACATGGCTGCCCCTGTTCACATACATAAATATAAAATATAAAAAGCAACAAGTTTTTTTTTTTTTAATAAAAACGAAATAAATACAATAAGTTTTTTTTTTTAGTTCAAGTTGGTTTTTCATACATGTGCATCTAAAAGAACTAAAAACCAAAGACATTCCCTTATGCATCACAAGTCATTATTCATATTTTTTCCCCATAATACTTGATTCTTTTCACCTCTGTGATCTAGTCTAAATAAATCATCATCTCTTGATATGGTGGCAGTTTTTATTTTCTGTCACACAAGCTTGAGATATAATTCAGCATTACATTAAATAAATCAAATAGCAGAAAGGAAGAAAGGAGAGTAAGACTTCACTTTTTCTTTGTCACTTTTGCTACTGCAATGGCTTTTTGGGAAGTCTGCTACTGTAAATAGAGGCTGACAGGTAGTAATTATTCAGATTTAATTCAACAAGAATGTCTACAATGAGGTGTCAGTTGCAGGTCATTAATGCTGACAAAAGCTGGAGTAGGCTCTAACAGCTGTCCTCTTCCCGGGTGGGCTGACCCCACCTGCTACCGTCCTGTCTCACAGGAAGTATGACTGGACACAGCACCGGGCTTGTGCAGGTGGTACAGTCTCCATGAATACTAATAACTGCTCTTATGAGCGATCTACGCAATCATCCTTTATGTCTTGAGACTACATAACGAGCATGGAAAAAGTCACCAGTGAAAGCTTGACAAATGTTTGTAAAAACCTCTAGCAGGAGATCATTAGCGAGCCAAAACGCTAAATAATGTGTGCAAATTTGTTTGTGGTTTGTATGCTTGAGAAAATTAAATTAGTTAAGACAGACAAGATAATTAATAAAGGAAATAAATTGGGTGATTTTTTTTTAAATATATGTAAGATTTAATTCCTTTCATGAGTTTAACTTTTCATCTAACCTGTACATGGGTTAATGATTTTAAAAGTACAGTAGTTATTTAATAATTCAAACTACAGTAAATATATATTTATCGATAATCTAGCAGCCTGCACAATATCTATATATATATATATATATATATATATATATATATATATATATATATATATATATATCTATATATATCTATATATATCTATATATATATATATAGATATATATATATATATATATATATATATATATATATATATACATATATATATATATATATATATATATACACTGAAATAGATTTTTATATATATATATATATATATATATATATATTAAATTCCACTTGTTTTAAACTGTAAGGGAACTGTTTGCTTCAATTGCCATGCAAACTGTTGTTGCTATATAAATCCTGTATATACTATATATATATATATATTCTTTTATTACACCCTCATTGTTTAAAGGACCATTTTTCAGTCAGCTTTTTTAACCTTCATTAGTTTGTGTTTACATCATGCCCACGGAGACGTCAGAAGACATCACTGCTTTCATTCTCTATCACTCTTTTCTCTGCAGACACTGTAACCCTTAGAAACCTGTATCCCAGCACTTCTATCCCATAATTACCTACTCTGTCACTCTTTTGTGGGCTTTCTGCTACGATACGGAAAGACATCAACATTTAGTGCAATTGCATCACAAGCTTTTATGTCCACATTTGTTCTGAGATCTAAAGACTGATATATTATTATAGAACACTGCAGACTTAAGCTTACATCCCCATCTTAGAATCTCATTTTTTAATGTTCCAAATGAGTTGCTTGTAAGATATAAAGTTGTTTTTTTTTTTGTTTTTTGTTTTTGTTTTTTTTACAGGGGCAGAAAGGCTAAAAGAAAACACTTTAAAAAAACAAAGTTTTTGCTGAAGGACTAAAATTACTCTAAATTTACCAAGCCGCAAGCAGCATTGATATGCTCTTGCTGGTTCTGTAAATAAAGGAGAAGCAAAAGAAAAAAGTGTGTGAATGAAGGAATGTTTTTCATACACATTCCGAAGTATAAATGTTTAATTTTAACTGTGTTATTATTTAAAAATGTGTTCTATCGAAATAAGAAGAAATACTTTAATAAAGCTACGCATATTGTGGGTAATAATTTGTATACACACCTAATTTATAAATAATTGAGACATTAACCAGTTCTGGACCACCTGCTGAAGTGAAAGATAGTGACCTCCACCTGGTGCTGAAGTGAAAGATAGTGACCTCCATTGGTGGAGGTCACTGTCTTTCACTTCAGCACTTTATTCCTTATTAAGTGGATTGCACTTAAGGTGTAAATTTCACCATTGGGTGTACATTTGTGATATATGCACCCATAACAATTATACAGTGTTACGCTATGGGATCTTGTATCATTTTTTACATGCACGTGGTCCATGTTTGTTGTGCTTTTCCTGTTGTCTGAGGTTGGAATTTATCCAGAGGTCTATCCTATTGAAGATCCTGGGAGCATACACTTTTGAATCAGGCACTTGATTTACCTCAATCTGGTAAGCAGTCTGCATATCTAGTAGCTGTTCCTTGCAATAGGATTGATCTAACACTTTGGAATCTCACACGGACTACTGGATTGATCCACAGGAGTTTTCCAGCAGTTTTTGTGGTCAAGATCAATTTTGACCTTTAAACATTTTTATTTGTCACTGTTGATTTTTTGGGTCCTTATAGGGACTATTGAACTTTAATTAACTCTGCACACAACTTGCTTTACACACTTCCTGGTTGGGTGTATGTCACATTCAAGTTGTTGTTAATATTATTATTTTTATTCACTGTATATTTCAAGTATTTAACTTGGTATTTTCACCATATATAATATTTTGTGTGTTATAGCACAAATTCACTGCTTAGCGTGGCTTACCTTGATATAATTTTTGTTTAAGTGTTTGTCACACTATAAGCTGCTGCTTATTTGTACATTAGCATAGCGCGGTTATCTTCCAAATTTACTAATAGATACCAATATATTACTCAAAAGCATTAACAAAGAGTGCTCACAATTTCAATACTTTGATATTCCTTCACATTATTGAGACTGACTTGTACTAAACATCAACCATGTAAGGTATAACTAAACACATAGTTTATGCACAGAAAAAAAAATAATACAAAAAAAGGCTACAAATAAAAAGAAAATTAACATATGAAACACACACTCATAAGAGAAGTGATTAAAAATAAACTAATTGCATATTAAGATATACATATACATTATTAATTTAGTTACAGTTAGACTGCACTGTCTAAAGGAAAATTCCTCATGGTTAATTATAAACAATTAGCATTGAGTTAATTGTTATATTTATTATGAATGTTAATTGCCTGTACAGCATTCTTTTTATGACGCATTTGTTGTTAAAATAGCAGGTATGAGTTTGTTTCTGCTATAGAAGATGGTACAACATGCATTTCTTGGGTGAAAATACAGCAGACTGTTTATACAGGGTTATGCAGCATAAATTAGCTACCCAATATGCCCTAGAGCTTATTTATTATAATGAGTCATCAATTATCTTTATGAGCTGGAGAGTGTCTTTCTGGATTAAAAAAGGCTCCACCGTGAGGGCTCAACTACACATGAGATTGTAATCGCTTATGAGCATTAGATTTAACCCTTTGTCCACAACTAACTCTAATGACAACCGTGTATTGGAAATGTTAAATTTGTTTAGTTAGCCATCACAATTTCGGGTATAGTTGAGCCCTAAGACATAGGTGCATGAAAAGATGCATGAAGACAAGGACAACGTGGGTATTATTACCTCCTTTGCAAAGGTGACTGCCAACAACTGGTTAAATCACCCAGTAGCAGAGTATTGGATATATTGTGCTGTTGATTAGATGATCACCTTCCCCTTCTTTCCTTCTCCGGGTAAAAATGGTTATGCTTTATGTAACATCATACAAACAGTAAGTGCAAGGTATGTTGCTTATTTAGTCTGAAGCAACATAGGTATCCTGTCCCCCAACAATGCCCTCTAATGGTGGCCAGAAACAGAGCTAGGAGGCTGCAGGACACCCTGCTTATATATGGACTTATTATCAGTAAAAGTAGTGCATCATACTAATTGAAAGTGATAGCTTAGTTACTGTATCTTTCAATGCAGAGCTGTCGTATAAAAAATATTAATAGATTTTCAATTTCTATTAAAATTGCATACCAAACTTTTTTCTTTTTTTTTTTTTTTGAGCTACAGTAGTTAATTATCAAAACTCCTTTTTTTCCACTGTTTATGTCCTCTTGGTGGTAATGAAAGAACATTTCTCCAAAGTTAGGGGAAATCCTCTCTTAGATAGTAGTCACAAGAACAGAAGATTTCTGTTCTATTCCTGTTTTGACGACATCTCAGAACATTAGGATTCTGTTGGCTTTCTGTGCTGTGACAATGGTAAGCAACACAAATAGAGAGAGTGAATCGCTACAGCTGGAACACAGCCATTTTAAAAAAGCACAAAGGTTGTATTCCTTCTGTACTCTATGCAAACCTTTTTAATAAAATGTTTTGTTTTTAAATACATTTTAATTTAGTCTAAATTAATGTGATCTATGCCATAGGTTACATGGCCAATGTTCTTTCTGATGTCAAATCTGGGTTTCTTATAAGCAGCTATTTTTTTCTAGGTCTTTTGTCAGTCTCTGAGGTTCACACAAGTCATGTTATCAGAACAAAACACATCCAATGACAGACACTGAAAGGCTCCAGCAATACACTCATGAGAAAACCTTCCTTTGCCCACCACTGCATTTAGGCTAATATGGCAGCATGAGATTAACAACCTCTTCAACCATTAAGCGTTTACTAAGAAATTCCAATATCAAAGAAAAACTTCCTTTTGGTGAATCCACTATCAGTGGTCTAATAATACATTTTTGAAATGTTGCTGGTGATCAAAAACTAGGAAAGATCATAGGAAAACTGTCAGGCCGGTACTACCCTCTGTTGAAATTGATTCTTTATGTTTGACATATTAAGAATACAATATTAAACTAGGTAAAAATTCTTCTAAAACCCCAAAGCTACACAAGTAAAGCTCATATCCAAAATTCGACTTGCATGTTTATATTTTTTTCTGTAAAAAACTATGCAAAAACAAGTTGAATAATATGATAGTTTTGAGAGAAGTAGAAGAGCTCAACAAAAGAGAACTTGTGGTTGTAACACACTAATCTGAAGTACTTCATTAAAATTTAAAAAGTACAGCACTAAATATGAAACATACTAAATAAATAAATCACTATATGTGAAAAATGTATTTATTTAGTATGTTTATTATTTAGCGCTGCACTTTTTACACCTCTATAGATTGCTACACCGTTTTTTGTTGGATTGTTGTGCTAGCAGCTGTTGCCCATTAGGACATTAGCACATTCATGGTTTACATAGTTTTTGAAGTACTTTATTGATTTTACAAATACACAGTATTTTCATGAGTGAAATTAATTGATATGCTACACACATTTAAATTTTTACCTTTATTATATTTAGCAGGTCTTCATAAAAGTATTTATTACTCCTACCACTATGACTACTACTAATAGTAAAAAAAAAACAACTTTTGAAAGAGCTACTACCATGCAACGATTCTGATTTTCTATTCTGATATATCATTTAAGATCAATTTTTTAATCATGTAACAATGATTAGAATAAAGAAACCTTACACAAACTAGGGCCCTTACAGTCTTGTAAAATATAAAACAACACCAAAAAGGCATATTTGGGGGAAAAAATAAACTTGGATTCACTTATTTCTATAAACAACTGTGAAAGAAATGACATCATTCTTTATCTGAAGAAGGTTTTGAAGTGACCACAGGCTAGGTGAGCTTTTGCAAACAGAATCCTTTCTCTGGACAAATTTAAGAGCAGATTAACTAAACCGAGTAAGAATTTTTAAACTACCACTGTCTAAGAATTATACTTTCTCAAAAATTAGGTCATAGATTGCGATTGAGCAAATGTGTTAAAGTATAGTATAGTATAGTAAATTAAGTTATTAAAGTAAAAACTATGTCTGGAAAATAGGCAGTCTATGCATAATTACAGTATCTAATAACTGTGTAAAAGGAGGAAGAGCTCTTTCAGGAAATCACTTTTCTGAGCAACTGTAAGTAATTAGGATAAATGGGCATTAAAGTGTTGGTTCCCTCAAACCCTCTGTGTTTATTGTAAGTTGATGATGTGTGATGTAAAGTTGATTTTTCCTGAGTGTTACTGTATTTAGCTGTTCAGCCAAATGAATATATTTTTTTGCCTTAGCAGCCAGGAGGAGCATGTGCTAGGCACAGAGATTTGACACCCAGGTGTACAGGGGCATAAAATTCACCTATAATATGAAGAATGTAATCCATCATTTTTAAGGCATGCCTTAGACTGTCTCTGATAACCTAGGCATGAAAGAGACTATTGCATGAGTGAAAAATGTATTTCTAATTGACCAACATTTCTCCATACAGAAAAGCTTGCACTTTTGCCAGTTGGAAATAAAACAATGTAATTGTAACTTAATGTTTCAGCCTCATTAGATGTGTATCTTTCTTGAAAAGTGAAGTGAAACTTTTTTTCCAAAAATAAGCACAACCCCCATTACTTTTATCCATTTGTTTCCTTATTTGGATTGCATTCAACAAATAGCTAACTTTGTTATTACAGAAAACATAACTGGGTTCAACGTTTATGCTAAAATGTGCAGCAGTACTTTATATCCTTTAGTTACATGGATCAGTAGTACAATGCTGAATGATGACACTTTCAATAGTTTTTTTTATAGTTCTGAAAGCAGTATGTTATGCAACATTCCCATGTTCATTCTAGTTTCATTTGGCCAAGTTCAGAGGCTGCAGAAGTTATCTGTACTGGCAATGATGGATTATTCACAGAGCAATAATTGCAGATGAACTATACATGACATAGTCCATGTTTTAAAACTGCAAACACACAGTGAGAATAACGTTATCACAACATTTACATGGGTTTCATAAAAATAAAATTACCTCTATATTTTGCCAAAATTTCAGGTTATTTTATTTATTTTTTTTTTTTTTTTGTGAAAACAACTGTGATTAGAAATAGGTGGGATGGGATTATGTTTTTAGCCTATGTACTCAAAGACTATTATTTGTTTGTAACATAATCCATTAGAAACAAAGTGTAAAGATATTTAGCCATTCCAAGTAAGCTTGTAATATGCATTATTACCACAATATGAAATGTGTGCACCTTTACTCGCTGGGCTATGACTGTAATATCTCCATATAAGCCATCCTCTCATTGTATCACCATGGCTGCCAATAAGCATTTTTCATTCTGAATGTGCTAAAGTTGGTATCTATCCCAAAACTCTGACAGTTGCCAACCTGGCTAATAAAATGCTCCAGTGATTTCATCAAGCACATATGATCACTGTCGATCTGCCAAGGGGAGCTGAGGTCACTTAATCAGAACACACTGGTGACTATTAAAATCTTTAAGTGGCTAAAGTATACCCTATGCACTAATATAATTATTATTACACTGCCTTAAATCCTACATAATCTACTTGCTCCTTCAAAACTTACCTTTTTAGAAGAATCTTCTGATCAACCAATAATTAAAATTAAAATATTTCTTGCAATAATGCTGTTTAACACTGCTATCACTTTCAATAAATATATGGCTCTAAATAAACACAGGCTTATAATCCACTTATAATATTTACCCAGATATATTTGTATTTGTGTGTTTAAAATGATTTCAAGCGAGAATCTATAAACCCTTTTACAGTTCATTACAAAGCTCTAAACCCTTTTAGATTTCTCTGTCTATTTGGCTGGAACAGGTTGATCAACTTTATTTGGCTCAAAAGGAAGACAATGTAGGTCCTGTTCAGAAAACCCATAGTTGCAATTGCAACATCTGTTGGACTTTGTCTTAACCTTTTTTTTTAATAGAATGAAAGTACAGTTTCAACCAATGCTAATGATTTTATTTCATTTTTTTTTAACAACAGCTTAATAGATTAAGCCTTAATTAATCCTTAATATACACAAAGACTGTAGTTTGCCATCATAAATGACCTAATGTTACTAATTAGTTGTTACTAATAGTTATTAGTCAGCAGAAACGTAAGTAACTAAGTAAACTTATTTAAATAAGGATCTCTCTTTTACATTTTTTTTTTAAACAATGTCAATTAATATTTGTTAGTGAGATCCATTTGAAAAACAATATGTTAACTGATTTTTCTTTATTTAGCAATTTTCTGAAAAAAATGTATTATGTAAGTTATTGTCTTTGAATATATCCAATAGCAAAGACTATTATTTCATATCTCTGTGACTGACAGTGACCCTAGACATATGTTAGACTGACAGCCATTAGTTGAAATGAAAGACTTGTTAATATAACATGATCATTTCAATGCTTATAGTATATAATTTGAACTTTGGACAAACATTTTATTGAAACTACTTGATACATACAGTACATGTTAGTGAGACATATTTATACACAATTCAATTTATTACAAATTCTGAAAAATCAAAATAAGGTTTTTTTTTTGTTTTGTTTTTTTTTCATCCATAACATAAGAACATCAGATGTGTGTGAATGTCACCTAATTAGTACAATAGATTAAAATCTCTTGACAATCAAGATTAACAACACAAGTCATCCTGCACCCCCTGAGCTCTTTCCCCTGGGTGATGAAAACTAAGGTTGTGAAACCTTAATCCTGTTATCCACAGCCATCTCCATCAGCAAAGCTTCCAGATTAACTCAGCAGACATTATCAAATTTACAACCAGCAGCTCGGACATCTGCCCTACTTTCCAGCAGTTAATGGAAAAGAGACTAATCTGGTTAAGAGCTGCTGGACTAGTTCATACATCTTGGCACGATAGACAGTTAAAGCTGTCATGCCTTTCTTGTAGGGAACTTGCTTAATTAAATTGTCATGTTCAGCCTGCCATTTCTTGAGCATAACCAGCCATGTCCAAAAATGGACTAATGAGCAAGAAGGCATTCCAGATAGTCACATCATTGGACAAATTGTTATGACTTTGCATGGACTGTCTGCGGGTTTGAATTGCTTCATTCCCAGTTGTTTTGACAGGTAAATTATTATAATACTTCAAAAGTATGTGAATATACTATATGTGTGAACAGTTATCTGTATCTTTGTCAGCTTCTGTGATCATCAATAATCCAACACAATAATATTTTTTACTATTGCAAGGGCAATTAAAGACAATAAAACACATTGGGGGTATACTGTCCACTTTATTTGTCCATAAAGTCTTTATAAAATGTGGTAAATACTTGTATAATGTATTACTTTCTTTTTGTTTCAAGTGGCTGCGGCACTTTATAAAACTGCTATTAAAATGAAAAAAATCTGGAGACATAGCATTTGAATCTACAGTATATTATCTTGCTAGGATTCCCTTAAAATGTTAGGCGTGGGTGATGCTGGAATCTCACATGTCCAACACCGTCCTTGGCGCCCTGCCCTGGCTTATGCCGCAGCATCACCCTCCCCAGACCCGGACTCACCATCTCATTAACGCCACCTTAACCTGCTTCCACGTGGCCTGCAGGAAAGCCTCTCTATCATCACTACATGGACCCTTGACCCCTGTTCGCAACAGTCCTGCCTTTACTTCAGGATTGTCTAGCTCTTTCCTGCGGGAAGAACTCCCAACTGAAAATCTAGAAGTGTGCTCCTTCCTACAGAGGGGGAGGGTACTGTCTTTGCCGCAGCTAGCAGCCAGATCTCCCACACAATCATTCCCATCTTGGTCATTTAGACAGCTCCATCACTTCCTTACCTCTTTACCCATGGTGGGCCAATGGTCTAGAGAGCTTTCCCCATTTGAGGCTTTATGCACCAGACGGCCACCACAATCTCATACTATCTCGTATGTTTAAGAGATCCTCTCAGCGGATTTCCAGCACCCCGAGGATATGGCCGGAAAGGCTTGGGAATCGGACCTACAGATTTCCCTCACTGATGAGAAATGGGAAACCGTCAATGAATGCATCCACAAGAGTTCCCTTAACACCCCTGTCCAGGAAAACGCATACAAAATACGGAGCAGATGGTATCGAACCCCTACCCTTCTCTGCAGGTTTTATCCCAGCTGCTCCAAACTCTGCTGGCGGTGCAATCAAGAGGATGGGTCTCTATTGCACATATGGTGGAGCTGTTGCCTCCTCCAGCCATTCTGGAACATTGTCCACGAGATCACTTGCCGAGTCACCTCCTACACCTTGGACTTTACACCGGCCCAATACTTGCTTCACCATATGTCCTTGCCCAAACGCCACTACCTTAAGTCCTTAGCTATGCACATGGTTAACGCCGCCAGGATGTGTATTCCCATGCATTGGAAATCTACGCATGTTCCAACTCCAGCAGAGTGGTTCTCTAGAATTAACAAAACGGAAGAGATGGAGGAACTAATTCTTACATCCCAGGATAGAATACACAAATTTCATGCTACATGGTTGTGCTGGTCTGCCTTTAAATCCTCAGTGACGTACGCGGAGGCGATGAGGACTGTCCCACTTGCATAGGTTGGACTGACCTGAATAACTGATGGGGCCGGGCGTTCCAGGGGGGGGGGCTGGAGCATGCACCTGGCGCATTTCCCCCCACTTTTCCCTCTTCTTCCCTCCACTTTCGGTTCCTCCTATAACTTTCTCTGTTCCTTCTGCACCTTTCCCCCAATCCCTTTCACTTCCCACCCCTTCCTTTTTTTTGTGTTTTTTTTTTTCTTTCCTTGCCCTGCTGGTTCTGATGTGTTGGAGAGCCCGATTGTGATCGACCCCATGGGCGGGTCGGGCTGCTCCACTCCTCTATATAAGCACTGTTACCTATACTCTGATTGTTGCTCATACGAACACTATATGTGTTCCATGATTTGGACATTTCTACCTGACTTATCATTGTACAACTTGTTACTGTTACAATTTAAATCTTTGTGCTATATATTCATGCTCTCATTAGAGCAAAGTTTGTAAACCCCTTTTTCTTGAACTTTAATAAACTATTTTGATGGAAAAAAAAATGTCAGGTCGCTAAACAGCAAAAGATTTGTCTATTTAACCTGTCAACAAGCCAGGCCTTTATTAAATTTACTTCTGCATTAAGCAATGGAAAGTAGAAATGGTTGTATAATGACTATATACATTGACAGCTATTAGCATAATACAAACATATATCACTCTCATTTGGTATAGCAATAAATGCTAAGTAGCTATACATAACATTAGCATTCCAGCTGTCTAACCTTTCAAATGTTTCTACATGACATGGTGGGTACTTTAACCACTTCCATACAGAACACATTCACCCCCTTCCTGCCCAGGCCAATTTTCATATTTCAGCACCGTCACACTTTGAATGCCAATTACTCAGCTGTGCAACACTGTACCTAAATTATACTTTTTTACAGTTTTGTAGACAGATATAGTTTTCCTTTGGTCACATTTATTCACCACTGTTTTATTTTTATTTTTTTGCTATTTAAATGAAAAGACCAAAGTATTTTTAAAAAATCACCTTCTTTTATTTCTGTTATAGAATTTTGCAAATAAATAATCTTTCTTCAAAAATGTAACCCAAAATGTATTCTGCTATATTTTTTTGGTAAAAAATAATCCAAATTAGTGTATATTGTGCCGTTGCGTGGCCCCTAGGGTGGTCAGGTCACGCATCACGATAGTAGGAGGACATCATATGACATCCACTCAGGATATTGGTGCTACCACTTGCCCATATTATTTTAATCGGCCAGGTGGGAGGGGGTTGAACATCTTGGGTTAATTTACTTAACGCAAATAGGCTGTTCATTTTGCACAGAAAATTCTGTTATAAAATTTTAAATAATCTTTCTTCAGAAATTTAACCCCCAATTTATTCTGCTGCATTTCTTTGGTAAAAAAAATCCAAATTGGTGTGTATTATTGAGTCTGTGTGAAAGTTATAGAGCCTATAAACTATGGCATATATCTTTGTATTGATTAATCCTGATGTGCTGATGGCCTATCTCTTGGGGCCTTAAAATACCAGGACAGTACAAATACCCCTCAAATTACCCTTTTTGCAAAGTAGACACCCCAAGGTATTTAGTAAGAAGCATAGTGAGTTTTTTAACCACTTGCCGACCAGTCACGTTGACTGTACTGTGGCAAAGTGGCTCAATTCCATCCGTAGGTCTACGTCGCTGGACTCCACCCCTTCTGGGCGGCGCTCACGCTGTGTTCAGTCACAGCGGGAGTCGGGCCAGGGGAGGGGCCGCTCTTCCCCGATCGTCGGGGAATCGAGTCTGGAGATCCGCCCGCTTGTGTAAACAAAGCGGGCGGATCTCCTAAGTGACAAACAGTGACAGATTGCAGGGTTCAGCATAGCTGAACATGCGATCTGTCCCTGTGTCACTCAGTCACCTCCCCCCACACACGTTAGTAAGCACCAGGCATACATTAACCCCTCCCTCTCCAATAAAATTAACCCCTTCCCTGCCAGTGTCATTTTTACAGTAACGGTGCATATTTATAGCACTGATTACTGTAGTAATGTCACTGGTACCCCCAAAAGTGTCAAAAATGTCAGTCAAGGGTCCAATCTGTCCGCCACAATGTCGCAGTCCCGCAAAAAAAATCGCAGATCGCCGCCATTACTCGTTAAAAAAAAAAACACCAAAAATTACAGAAATCTTTCCCTTAGTTAGTAAACACAATAACTTTTGCGCAAACCAATCAAAATACGCTTATTGTGATTTTTTTTTTACCAAACATAGGTAGCAGAAAACAAATTGGCCAAAAATTGCGAAAAAAAAATGTGAAAAATATTGTTATTTTTTCAAAATTTACGCTTTTTTTTGTTTATAGCGCAAAAAGTAAAAATTGCACAGGTGATCAAATACCACCAAAAGAAAGCTCTATTTGTGGGAAAAAAGGACGTAAATTTCGTTTGGGTACGGCGTCGCACGACCGCACAATTGTCAGTTAAAGTCGCACAGTGCCGAATCGCAAAAAGTGGCCTGGACGTAAGACAGCAAAATCCTCCGGTGGTAAAGTGGTTAAGTTGTACATTTTTGTCACAATTTTTTGGAAAATAAAGTTGAAAAAAAATATTTGTTTTAACAATTTTTTTTTTTCTTTTTTTTTTTACATACTGTCACTAGAGCTATACAGTCTCACTATGGTGACACTGTCCTGTTTTTTGGAAGTAATCAGGATTTTTTTTTACACTATGATTGACTATATAAGCAATCATTCTTATGAATGGCATCCAGTCATGTGTCATTGTATACAATTGTGATATCTGTGACTGGCCAAAGCTATCACATTGTGCAGGTGCCCTGTTATTTGACCTCTACTATATGATCACTTTAAAGAAAAAAAGAAGGTGAAAATCACCAGGCAATTGAGGGGTTAAATACTCACTGACTCACCATTAGGGTGCGGTATATGCCTAAAGAGTAAAAGTAATCAAAAAAGAAAAAAGGCAGCTGTGTAGTACAGACTGTCAAACAGTAGGCAATAGATTTACCATGCAGTTTAGTATACAAAAAGGTTTATTGAACTTATTAAAAGTTAGTGTGAACAGACGTCCACTTAAGGATTAGACCTTCCAACAATTGAACACTAATACCATCATACAAACAACAATATTAAAAAACAATTTGGATTTTTTCCCAGTGTGATAGAGGGATACAAGCTATAGTAATCTAGGAAGTCTAACTGATAATTGGATGGAGGTGCTCAATCATGTATCCAGTGTGGCTGATATATGATCACTTTGGCCAATCATAGATATCACAAAAGTACACAATGAATGTCCATGAATGAAAACCAATGTGTACAAGTGATCACATGATACTAGGGCTGGCCTGGTACTACAAGTGTCCCCTCTAGTGGACACAGCAGGTCACTGATTGTGCCGCTGCACAGCCCCTAGGGTGCGCATGAGATGGAGGCATCATATGACATCCACCCAGGATAATGGTGCTACCACTCAGCCGTATTATTTAACCACTTGCCGACTGCCCCACGCAGATTTACTGCAGCAGGGCGGCTCGGCTGTGCATAATCACGTAGATCTACATGATTATGTGCACGCGGTCTTGGCAGCACGCGCGCCGCCGTAGCCACGCTCCCGCTGTGATTAGACACAGCGGGAGCCAGACTGTGGAAGGAGCGGGCTTTAACGCCGCCAGCCTCCCGCGATCTTCGGGCAAACTGACAGGAGAGTCGCTTGCCTATGTAAACAAGGCAGGCGGCTCTCCTGTCAGACAGGCACAGTGAGATCATGTGTCTCAGTTGAGCTGAAACACTGATCTCCATGTGCCTTTCACAGAGCCCTCCCCCCCCCCCACAGTTAGTATTGGTCACCCCCAGTATTAACCCCTTCCCTGCCAGTGTCATTTATACAGTAACAGTGCATATTATTTAGCACTGATCACTGTATTGGTGTCACTGGTCCCGCTGCAATGTCGCAGTCCTGCTAAAAATCGCTGATCGCCGCCATTACTAATAAAACCAACAAAAAAAAAATAAAAAGTCCAAAAATCTATCCCATAGTTTGTAAACGCTATAACTTTTGTGCAAACTAATTAATATATGCTTTTTGGGATTTTTTTTTACCAAAAATATGTAGCAGGATACAAATTGGACTAAACTGATAAAAAATTGATTTTTTTACATTTTTTATATTGGGAATGTTTTATAGCAGAAAGTAAAAAATATTGTGTTTTTTTCAAAATTGTCGCTCTTTTTTTGTTTATAGCGAAAAATCTAAAAACCGCAAACCACCAAAAGACAACTCTATTTTTGGGAAAAAAAGGACATTGTATTTGGGTACAGAGTCGCACGACTGCGCAATGGTTAGTTAAAGTAAGGTAGTGCTGAATCGCAAAAAATGGACTGGTCATTAAGGGGGTAAAACCTTACAGAGCTGAAGTGGTTAATAAGCCAGGTGGGAGGTGGTTAAACATCTTGGACTTGATTTACTAAAGGCAAATAGGCTCTTCATTTTGCAAAGGAAGTTGCACTTTGCAAGGGAATTTTCCCCAGAGCTTGGTAAATGAGGTAAAGTGCTCATGACTTCCATTATCCAATAATGTGCAAAGAAAAATCAATTTTTTATCTTCCTTGTTGGGTACTCCCCACATTCATTAAGCTAAGATAACATGTCCTTGTAAAACAAAGATTTCCCTGCAAAGTAATAGCCTATATATAGATTATATGGGTCACTTGTTAGTTTTGTTTCATTTTATTATGTTCAGTATTACCTATTGTTTTTCTCAACTATAGTATGAATACATGTATACAAGCAATACTTAGAAATAATATCTTTTTTTCTGTAAATGTCTTACTCAAGAAATATTGTTCTTGTTTTCACATTTAATTTGTACCTTAAGAAAGTGACCGTGAGCAATCCAAAAATGTTGGCAATTTGTGAATAAATCCTGGCTTTTATTGCAAGGATCCATGATGTGCTGGATACTTGCTAATATTGTTGATTTGACCTGTACACTACCATGAAAAATTAGTCACTGTAAGGCTCCTTTCACACATGCTGTCTGTTTACATCCGTTTTTCCATAGAAATGCATTGAAGTCCGTTTTTCATCTGTCAACGGATGAATAAAAACTGGACATCAATGCATTTCTATGGAAAAAATACATGTATACCAGCAATAACTCATAATATATCATCATCACCTTGATTGACAGTTGAAAATATTTAGTGAAATGTATTCTTTTAACGTATGTATTCTTTGGCATTATCTGTAAAATTTTCACAAGACTCATATGAGGGCTTTCATTTTTATTTTGAATTGCATGCTTACAAAAAAGGGAATGCAAAAATATGTTTTGGGTCCCTTTTTGTGGATATGTACCATTACACTGAGTATTTCCTGCTTACGTGTATGTGTTTTCTGTGCTTGACATTTTTTTGCAGTACTCAGATTTACTGCAATTAATGTTCTCTCCAAAAGCGTACAAACTACATAAAGTGTACTTTCACTAAAGCAGTCATGGGCCATACTGTATCAGTGCAGGAAAGCAGGCATGTATTAGGGGGGTTTAGAGCATTTACCAAATAGCAATGTATCAAATTAGACATTTTGTATTGAACTCCCAACTCTTAAGAAATCACAGTTTTATACATTTGCACATATGTGCATAACGTAGCAAAAGTACGCCATTTATTTATTTATGGTACTTAAAAAGCACCAACAATGTATGCAGTGCTTTGCATATATATTGCACATTTATCAGTCCCTGCCCTCAAGGAGCTTACAATATCAGGTCTCTAACTCACATTAAAATAGACACATTACAATCTAGGTTTCCTAACTCACAGTCATTATAGGGCCAATTTAGACAGGAGCCAACTAACCATACCAGCATGTCTTTGAAGTTTGGGAGGAAACCCCCACAGGCACAGGGAAAATAAGCAAACTCCAGGCAGATAATTCCATGACTGGAATTCAAACCAATGACCCTAGTGCTACCAGGCAGAAGTGCTAACTACTTAGCCACTGTGCTGCCAAATGCATGTACAATAATATTACATAAAAGAAGGTGAAGTTTGATTATCCAAACTCAATTACTTGGGAACAAAATTTAATCTGATAGAGCAGGGCTTTTTTTCAGCTGGAACTTGGTGGAACTCAGTTCCACCACCTTTGGCTCAGGCCCTCTGCTCCCTGCTCACCACTATCACTCATAAACACAGAGGTCTGGCTTCCTGAGTCTTCCAAGTGCAGTATGAGGACAAAGGAGATGTCGGTGCCTGGGGTGCAGTGCAAATTATACCACCCCCACTGGATGATCTCCCTGCAAGTGAGAGAGGCGAAGCCTTCTACAGTGTGAGAAGTGCTAGAGAAGAAGAGGGGTAAAAGTAAGATGTGGATGGGGGATGCAGAGCTAAGCAGCTGTGGAAGAAGGCTGAACTCTGTACTCTGTGTGTAGTGCACCCCTGGACCCTGCACTGTATATGTAGCACACTCCCAAACTCTGCACTGTATACGTAACACACCCCTGAGCTCTGCACTGTATACGTAGCACACCCCTGAGCCCTGCACTGTATACGTAGCACACTCCTGAACTCTGCACTCTGTGTGTAACCCCACTGAACTCTGCACTCTGTGTGTAACCCCACTGAACTCTGAACTCTATGCATAATGCACTCCTGGTATTTGATGCCCCTTTAAGACCCTCACACTGTTAATGAAATTTTGACCAGTTTTGGGGGGGGGGGGGATTCGTGGTTGAGTTTCTGCATCTTTTTTCTGAGAAAAAAAGCCCTGTGATAGAGTAATCATGTACTCTTTTCTAGGGTGTCACCTATTTATTGACATGTTTCATAACTACATGCTGCAGCAATATATTCCAAAATCTGAGGCAAAAAAAATAAGCCCCCCCCCAAAAAATAAATAAATAAAAAAATACATAAATAAACAAATAAAAAAAAATATGAGAAAAAAAATGAGAATTTCAGCTTACTGTAATTATAACTAAGTAATTTTCAGTAACCGACTTTTGGCTACAACTAAGGAATATTCGGTATACTTCTAAACAAAAACACTAATAGGTAAAGTATGTGAGTTGTAGCAAAGAACAGAATACATTGTTACCACATTTTACTGTTCTGTAACTCATGTAAATCAGCAGAAGAAAATGCTATATTCACTCAAAGATCTATTAGTAGGGGTTAAGGCAATGCTACAGGGTGGCATGTGTATTTCTGCACTGTTTGGATGTAGTCTACATTTTCTTATATGAGCATAAATATAAAACTAATTTGAATGAGCATATACAACTCCTTAAGATAATGGATTAGAGATACAGAAAATGAAAAAACAAATTAGTACTTTTGTGTTTAGTACATAGTCTTGATGACCAAAACATTGGTGACTTTTGAACAAAATATGACAAAATGTGAAACGTAACCGAATTTTCGGAAGTTGAATATATCACTATTGAGGCATGGGTATATGGCAATGAATAGTTCATTGAAGTAATATAACCTGAAGGTTACTGTGACCTCAAATGCAAAATGGCTCTATAGAGACTTTAATCATGACAGGCTTATTGAATTACTTTCTTACTTTTTTTTATAGTCTGTTCTTTCTCAATCACTTTTTCATAAGCAAAAGTTCCTAGTAATGCATCATTTATAAATTACCTTGTTAGAGCACATAACAAAACACTGCTTTGAAAACAATACCAACTCCTGCGGCAGACTCTAGCATGTTTGATGGAAACCCATCAAAAGAGTTCATGGCTTAATGGAGGCTGTTTACGTGGGGACTTCGATCTGTACCTGCTGTCCCCTGTCACTCCCTGGAAACTTGGCGACAGATGTTGTAGCGTTAAGTTGCCTCTGAAGTGGCTTTCTGTCCTAGTCTCCTCACCACAACAGAGTCAAACTATATTAGATCTCTTTATTTGTGCCTCAGGCAAGTTTGGGAGCACAGCTGTGTCCACCCCCTCTTTACCTTTGGTGTTTAAGCCCCCCAGGCAGCAAGTGTGAGACCAAAACTGTTCTGCCACTCTTAACTACATCTGCTGACAATCCAGCAGCCTCGCTGCAGGCTGGTGAAGACCCACGACTCTGCTCTGAACAGATGTCAGAGGCAACCTGCTAGCTCGCACCTGTATCAGCTTCCATAACCTTGCGGTTTGCCAGCTGAAAAATGTATGACTCTTAGGAATTCCATCCACAATCAAAGCCCTTTCCTGGTTTGTGACTAGACTGTGTGCGGCCTTCTCATACATTGGGCCACACTTGATACTAACAGCGCGGAGGGAGAGTGTGCAATTGGGGGGGGGGGGGAGTGTTGGGTGAAAACGTAAAGCATCTCTTGCCTTTGATACAGACTAGTTAAGCTTCAATTAATACTGTAGCCCATTGATGATTACTATAAATAAATAATACTCTGCCTATTGCACATTGTTATATATTTCTGATGTATTTATTCACCTTGACAACATGTCTAATTTTTTTGTAAAAATTATAAGATAAAAAAGAAAACTGCAGGAAATTACTTGTCATTAGCTAATAAATTAGTGACAATGCTTTTTTTTTTTTGGTATCCTGTCAGAAAAACAGGTTGCTTTCAGTCTTTTTGTGAGCAATGCTCCAAAGGCAATGTTTTCATTTTTAAGTTTTATCCATCAGTATTAAACTTATGAGTAACTCAAGGCATTTGAAATGTGGCCAGATAGCTTCTTTCTAGTCTCTGCCAAATCATGACAGATCCCACAGCCTCTCTTTCAAGTGCAGAGCACCCTGAGAATGCCACCTCTGTCCCTGCTGCTCTAATGGCATCAGTACAGCAATCTGAAAAGTCTACAAAGAGCATGTTTTAGCTCAACAGAAAAAAAAAAAGAATAGTTTGGACAGGAAGGTTTTTTTTTAGCATTTTACAATACACATGTCTATATTTACATGAAATCAATATTTAGCTTTTGTAGTGTGTTACTGCTATAAGCAGCAATAAACAATATTTGGGAAAAAAAAAAAAAAAAAAATATATATATATATATATATATATATATATATATATATATATATATATATATATATATATATGTATATATATATATATATATCAGCTTTAGTTGGGCCCAATATTCAAAAGGAAAAATGGGTCGGGGTCTCTGCCAGATTTGAGTGTAGGGAAAAATAACCAGTCTCACTCAGCCTTGTCTTCCTCTCTAAATGCACTGCCTACCCTACACTCCCTAAACTGCCTATGCTACCTGCCTTAGTCTTATTAGAAGCTTCTTTTTTATATTACTGCATTGTCTTCAAAAATGCCAGACAGTAAGAAAGCTTAAAAATCTTTAAAACATCTACTGTACATAAACAACACACTTTATGTTGCTACTTGTTTTATTTAAAGCGATTGTAAACCGATGGACTTTTTTTTTCCTAGCCTGCAAGGTGATGTCATAATGTGCTAGTATGCATGCCATGTTACACTCACCCTAAAACTAAGCTCTTCCAGCGCCCAGATGTCAGCGCTGCAAGCGCTCCCATCTTCACTCATCTTGCTTCCGGGTTCACAGACTCCGGCTCTGTGACTGGCTGGAGCCACGATTATGTCACTCCTGCGCATGTGTGCGGGACCCGCCGTTTATGGCACAGGGCTCTGAAGGAATGGCAAGGGTGGTCGTTCCTTCAGAGTGCATGTGCCAGTGATGTACAGTAAATATCTCCTAAATGGTGCCCGTTTAGGAGATATTTACACTACCTATAGGTAACACTTTATATAGGCTTACCTATAATTAAAAGTTAGTGCTGGAAGTTTACTTCCACTTTAAAGTAAATGGTTTTTCAATGTTCGGTCCGCCCAATGGCTATCTGAGTTTTTGATGAGTTAAACTGTGGCAGGGAAATTTCACAGTTGGAGTGTCCAAGACATATAAGAAGCCAGGGGAATAATCAGCCACCAGGTTCCACCTACAGTATAACTAAAATATCAGTTATGGTGGACTGAGGCTTTAGGGTTTAGTTTCAAGAAAATACATTCACACAACTAAAGAACAACATATTGTATTCTCTAGGTTAAGTACAATGTTGTATGAAATTATTGAGTACCTCATCTCCTTGCTGAGGTCGCATCAAAGAAACCCGGTCATACTGCCTTCGTAACAGGGCCCACAGTGCATCAAGTCGACCCTTTAAAGTGAAATGGAGATAAGGGTTATTATTTTAATATAATGAGCGGTATGCAATAGAAAACCAACATATGGATTATTATAAAAAGCTAGTAAACTGATATCTGAAGGTAATATTTAGTATACAGCACATTGTCATCACTCCCAGAAATGCTGTGGGCGTATATGAAACAAGACATAGGCTTTACTCTGGGCCTTTTATATCAAAGTGTTCTTATAAGAAATTGAGTTACTTCTCCTCAGCCACTAATCAGCATCGAGCAACAATCCAGTGATCTCCACTTGCTCAGGGTCCTATACTGAGTGGCCAGCCTGATGCATTGTAAACATAGGGGGTCGGCCGCTCTACATGGATGCCATTTAGAGAATGTGTTGCATTTTCTGAATGACTAAAAGCACTCTGAATGAAATGGGGGGCAGTAATGTCACGTTATCCATCTTGTCTAATCAGAGCGTGCTTTGCATGTAGTCAGTAAATGCAAAGCATTCTCTGAATGGCTAATGAAATGAAAAATGACAGAAATCTGCATTCTGGTTGCCAATAAAGACTACAGATGGAAAGCTGCCTGCACAGTATTTAATATCCAATACTGTAAATAATATATTAAAAAATGCCACACTAACCATATGTATTATACTTGTATTTACCTTAATCATCTTGTTACATAGTTGGCTTTTTTTACCTGAAATTCAGTTACATAATCATATTTTTTAAATTGCTTTGTGTTGTTAGTGCGGTACATTTTTAATATATTCTCGTAATGGCCCCTATGCTGAGTGCAAAACAAAAACCTTCTCAACTCAACTTACCGGCCAGTCTGCATTTAACCAAATTATCCTGTCTTACAGTATGTGTTAAAACAAGGGGTTTAGCTTGCATACATTTGCAAATACATGCGTAAGCTACAGAGCTCCGTCAAGGCACCCCAGTATTTTCTGTAGTCCGAACTCTAAATTTTCGAGAGCCTCCACAGTGGAAGCACATGTATTATTATTATTATTATTATTTCAGGTACTTATATAGCGCTGTCAATTTATGCAGCGCTTTACATATACATTGTACATTCACATCAGTCCCTGCCCTCCAGGAGCTTACAATCTAAGGTCCCTAACTCACATACATACACAGTAGGGCCAATTTATTTATTTTTTTTATACAGAATCCAATTAACCTACCAGCATGTCTTTGGATAGGCCGAGGGCAGGTGAGCCTGAAGGGAGCCCACCCCTCCTTAAAGGCACAGGGGCGCACTGGACAACCAGCATATAGCACCATGGCAGCAAAGGTGTCTCGTGTGTGTCCTCACCAATATTTCAACAGTACAAACAAATGGCCACTGCCCTCACCTATAAATGGCCTTTGCAGCAAGGAGCACTTGGAACGGCAATGCATGCAAAACAAAACCAAATAAATTCCCAGCTCAACTTACTGACCAGCCTGCAACCAACCGAATGATCCTGTCTAACAGTATGAATCAAAAACAGGGGTTTCGTTTGCACACATTTGCAAATACATTAAAGTGGCCATTTGTTTGCCTATGCTGTTTGCCTATGCTGAGAGGCCTACTTATTAAGTATTAAGGCTGGCTGCTCAACACCGGACCCAGAAACAAGTGGAGATCGCTGGAGTAGCAGAATCTACTTAAATGATTTCCACCCTTCCCTTCCAGTTATGGTATATACATAGGTACATTGGCCAAAGCTATGTAAAAATATACTATGCCTGGAATTCTTGTTTAAAATTAAGTTAATTTAAAAAGAAGTGGCACTACCTATCAGGAAGAATTAATAACAATTGTAGCTCTGGTACCCATATATGATAATGAAATAATGAATCAATCTTTTTTTGGGTGACAAACTTTGGTTTGTTCTGGCAATATTTTTTACAAAAAATGTTTTATTTTCTATGCAATATATAGACATAAATATGCAACAAAATAAAAAAATAAAAAAAATGCATTCTTTTCTATTTTTATCAGGGTTCATTTTAAAATAAGTATTGTTTCTGTAGATAAAAAGTATGTATTTTATTCTAAAATGTGTTCTGTTTCTAATGACACTAAATGACATTTGTGGTACAAAGCATGGCAAAGTTTTTTTATGAATGAACAAAACGTGCCTTTTTATGACACAGAAAAAAAAAAACAAGATGAATGAAATTGCAACGAAAGTTTAAATATTAATGCTAAAAAATAAGTTTAAAAAGGTTAACTTAGGGGGTAATTAGGGGACAATTGGGATTATTTTTTTAAAGTTTGCTTTAACTGATGTCATATATTGATTGATATGATGTCATATTCTGTCCAGTTCTGGTCGCCAGTCCTCAGGAGGGATGTTTTGGAGCTGGAGAGAGTCCAGAGAAGGGCAACTAAACTAATTAGGGGATTGGAGGACCTTAATTATGAAGAGCGTCTGTAATCGCTTGATTTATTCTCCCTGGAGAAGAGACGCCTGAGAGGGGACATGATAGCAACTTACAAATACCTCAATGGTGATCTCAGCATAGAAAAAAAGCTATTCAGTCGAAAGGATTGCATGAGGACTCGAGGGCATACAATGCGATTACAGGAGAAGCGGTTTAACCTAAGGCAACGTGGGGGGTTCTTTACTGTTAGGGCTACAAGATTATGGAATTCTCCACCACAAGAGGTGGTTTCTGTGGGAAGTATGGTGGCTTTCAAAAGACTCTTGGACGTACATCTCAAGGATCAGAACATTCAGGGGTATGAGAGATGATTATTATTATTAATATTATTTCAGGTACTTATATAGCGCTGTCAATTTACACAGCGCTTTTACATATACGGCCACACACACCTACACAGGTTTAACTGGATGGACTATTGTCTTTATTCAACCTCACCTACTATGTAACTATGTAACTATGTAACATATGAAGATCAAAGGTCACACCGTTGATCTACATTTGAATAAAAAAGTAAATAAAAGGTAAGAATTATTACATTGCATTTACACAGTGACACTTGCTGACCATCTGCATTGTCATTTCACACAAGAACAGCTGCATTTTGACAGGAACTTCAGTGCTAGAGGATTTTGAGAGTCAATAGTTGCCAGTAGTGGCAGCAGCAGGGATAGAGAAATGAAGCATAAAAAGATACTGTCTAGAAACCTTGGTAAAGTTTTTAGGGCATACCTATTATGTCAAAGATTCTTGACTGGTTAATAAAACCTGTGCTGAGAGAAATATGTTGGCTGCCATTGCTGATCTCCTTTTGTTTGCCTATCTTTGGCTTATATTCTTTGTTAGTCAGTGTCCTAAACAAGCATGCAGAGTGAAATCAGAACTCCTGATCTACTTATTTGTTCCAGTGCGTCGTAATGTATGAAAGCTACTGGTTCACTATGACAACCAGGCTGCCAGCATTTTTAGATGTAAAGGTAAGCGTTGACAGCCTCCAAAATGTTTTTGTACAGGTTTAATTTAAGGAGTTTCTCATCAAAGTTTTAACTTTCAAATAATTCTGGAAACAGGTGATGGTTACTAGGGTTGAGCGAACCCGGACTGTATTGTTTGTGTTCATACGGGACTTTTGGGTTTTCTGTACCCGGACCCGAACCCGGACATTTCACTGTATGTTCGGGTACTGTCCGTTGTTCGGTAACGTGATTTTAATGTTTTGACGCGGTTTTAATGGCGCGCTTTCAACAGGTGCAAGGCAGCCAATCAGCAAGCGTTTAACTAGTGTGCCCTAGAAGCCATCACAGCCATGTCTAGTAATGGCATGGCTGTGATAGGCCAGTGTAGCATGTGACCCAGACTCTATATAAGCTGGAGTCACACAGCGCTGCGCATCACTCTGCTAATACTACTGTAGGGAGAGGTTCCTGACTGCTGCTGCTGAGGGACAGATAGGACTTTACTATAGGGCGAGGCTGGAGAGATTGCTTGTAGGGAAATCATAGGAGGAACAATCTGCTTTATCATACAGCGATCTACATTGATTTGATTTTGTGGGGTACAGTGAACAATGTTTTTGCCAGGAGGGAGAGATAGGACTTTACTATAGGGCCAGGATGGAGAGATTGCTTTTAGGGAAAGCATAGATAGGAACAATCTGCTTTAATCAGACAGCGATCTACATTGATTGTATTGTGTGGGGGTGCAGTAGAACGATCTTTATGCCCTGACCTGAGCCAAGTGAAGAGGAGAAGGGAGAAACAAAAAATGTTATCAGTTTGTTAGGCGTGCGGTGCTGCACATTTCATGCAACCTCAGTGCATATGTGTGTGCTTAATCTGCATTTAAAAAAGAAAAAACATTTTTTTCCCTTATATTTAACTTTAAAGACTGTATGTCAGACAGACATTGCTTTTCTAACTTCCTCTTCAAAAAGCACCAATGTGAGGGGAAAATAATTCTTTTACAGTATTTAGGGTAAAAAAAATATTTTTCAGTTTTTCATTTATACATTACGGTGAGATACACCCATTGCATACTGTTGTATTGCGCCGTGCAATAAAAAAAACTATTTAGGGGACAAAGGAGTTTATTGCTGCCCTGTCCGCATATGTTGCAGTGACATACACCCATTGCATACTGTTGTATTGCGCTTTGCAATAAAAAAAAACTATTTAGGGAACAAAAGATTTTATTTCTGCCCTGCCCGCAAATGTTACAGTGACATACACCCATTGCATACTGTTCTATTGCGCCGTGCAATAAAAAAAAAAACTATTTAGGGGACAAAAGAGTTTATTGCTGCCCTGTCCGCATATGTTACTGTGACATACACCCATTGCATACTGTTCTATTGCGCCGTGCAAAAAAAAAAACTATTTAGGGGACAAAAGAGTTTATTGCTGCCCTGTCGGCATATGTTACAGTGACATACACCCATTTCATACTGTTGTATTGCGAATTGCAATAAAAAAAACTATTTAGGAGACAAAAGAGTTTATTGCGGCCCTGTCTGCATATGTTACAGTGAGATACACCCATTGCGTACTGTTGTATTGTGCCTTGCAAAAAAAAAAAAAACTATTTAGGGGACAAAAGAGTTTATTGCTGCCCTGTCCGCATATGTTACAGTGACATACACCCATTGCGTACTGTTGAATTGCGCCTTGCAATAAAAAAACTATTTAAGGGACAGAAAGATATTAAATTGCGGCTTAGTCTGTATCTGTACATGTGAGATACACTCGTTGGATACTGTTGTTCTAGTCCGCTATTCAATAAACACCCATTTAGGGAAAAAATATTAAATTGTGACCTAGTCTGTATCTCTACGTGTGAGATACACAAATTGTATACTGTTGTTCTAGTCCGCTATTCAATAAACACCCATTTAGGGAAAAAATATTACATTGCGGCTTAGTCTGCATATTTTACTGTGCGATACACTCGTTGTATACTGTTGTTCTAGTCCGCTATTCAATAAACACCCATTTAGGGAAATAATATTAAATTGCTGCCTAGTCTGTATCTGTACGTGTGAGATACACCTGTTGTATACTGTTGTTCTAGTCCGCTATTCAATAAACACCCATTTAGGGAAAAAATATTAAATTGCAGCCTAGTCTGTATCTGTACTTGTGAGATACACCCGTTGTATACTGTTGTATTGCACCTTGCAATAAAAACCCATTTCGGGGAAGATCCAAAATTCAATAAATATGAGGAGAAGGTCAAATAAGGGACATGGCCTGGGTCGTGGTGTTGCTGGTGGAGCTCCTGTTGCAAGGAGAGGATGTGGTCGATCTGTGCCAGCTACACGCACAGGTGAAACACCTTCCTCAGCTGAGAGTAGGCTACAGAACCTGCAGCAGTATTTGGCAGGGCCTAATGTGCCTATACCAATGTTGAGGCCAGAACAAGTACAGGCTATAGTAGATTGGGTTGCTGACGGTGCCTCCAGTTCCTTCACATTGTCTTGCACCCAGTCTTCTGCTGAAAGGTCAGAGTTGGCACCTGCAGTCGATGTCCATCAAACTGTCACCGCACCCCCTTGCAAATTAGCCAAGCAGTCTGAGCCCCAATTCATGCAGCAATCTCTTCTTCTTTTTGATGACTCTGTTAGCATGGTTTCCCAGGGCCATCCACCTAGCCCTGCCCCAGAAGTGGAAGAGATTGGGTGCACCGATGCCCAACCACTTATGTCTCCAGATGAGTACATGGGAGGACCATCGCAGAACGTCTCGGATGATGACGAAACACAGGTGCCAACTGCTGCGGATTTCCGAATTGTGAAGACCGACAAGGGTTGCAGGGGTGAAGACTGGGTGGAAGACGATGTGGAGGACGATGAGGTCCTCGAACCCACATGGAATGAACGTCATGCAGGTGACCTGAGTAGTTTGGAGGAAGAGACGGTGGTCGCACAGAGCCACCAGCACAGCAGAAGAGGGAGCAGGTTGCAAAAGCAGAGCGGTCGTGCCCTAGACATTACGTCTGCTACTGCCCAACGCAGCAAGGGGCCGAGCACACCAAAGCCAGCTCACAGGAGTTCCCTAGCATGGCAGTTCTTCAGACAATGTGATGATGACAGGACACGAGTGGTTTGCACGCTGTGCAATCAGAGCCTGAAGCGAGGCATAAACCTTCTCAACCTGGCAACAACCTGCATGACCAGGCATCTAAGTGCAAAGCACGAGCTGCAGTGGAGTGTACACCTCAAAAACCAAGAAAGGTCTCTGGATCCTCCAGCTTCATCTTCTGCTGCAGTCTCGGCCTCTTCATCCACCTCTGTAGTGCCAGAGGCACCTGCCCTCCAACAAACAGAGGATCCACCAGCAACACCACCACCTGGGTCACCAACAACCATCTCCACAATGTCCTGTGGAAGCGTTCAGCTTTCTATCTCCCAAACACTGGAGCGGAAGAGGAAGTACCCCCCTACCCATCCGCGATCCCTGGCCCTGAATGCCAGCATTTCAAAATTCCTGGCCTTTGAAATGCTGTCATTCCGGATGGTGGAGACGCAGAGTTTTAAGAGCCTTATGGCGGTGGCTGTCCCACAGTACACCGTACCCAGCCGCCACTACTTTTCCAGGCAAGCCATCCCTTCCCTGCACAACCAAGTGGGTGACAAAATCAGGTGTGCACTGCGCAACGCCATCTGTGGCAAGGTCCACTACGGATACGTGGACTAGTAAGCATGGTCAGGGATGTTATATCTCCCAAACAGCACACTGGGTAAATGCAGTGGCGGCTGGGCCTGAGGCGGATAGCAGTTTGGCACAAGTCCTTCTCCCACCGAGGATTGCAGGGTGCTTCAGTTTGCCTCCTGTTCCTAACTCCTCCTACTCCGCTTCCTCATCCTCTACCGCCTCCTCTTCCGGTCAGTGTAACACTTTCACCACCAACTTCAGTTCAGCCAGGGGAAAACGATAGCAGGCAGTTTTAAAACTTGCCTGTTTGGGTGAAAAACCACACCACGCAGGAGTTGTGGAGGGGCATTGAACTGCAGATCGATGAGTGGTTGCTGCCAGTGAGCCTCAAGCCCGGCCTGGTGGTGTGCGATAACAGGGGAAATCTCATAGCAGCTCTGGGCCTAGCCGGTTTGACACACATCCCTTGCTTGGCGCATGTGCTGAATTTGGTGGTGCAGAGGTTCCTTAGAAATTACCCTGATATGTCAGAGCTGCTGCACAAAGTGCGGGCCGTCTGTGCGCACTTTCGGCATTCTCACCCTGCTGCTGCTAGCCTGTCAGTGCTGCAGCGTAACTTCGGCCTTCCCGCTCACCGCCTCATATGTGACGTGCCCACAAGGTGGAACTCCACCTTGCACATGCTGGCCAGACTGTGCGAGCAGCAGCAGGCCATAGTGGAGTTTCAGCTGCAGCACGCACGCATGAGTCGCTCTGCAGAACAGCACTACTTCACCACCAATAACTGGGCCACCATGTTAGACCCGTGTGCCTTGTTGCGCTGTTTCGAGTACTCCACCAACATGGCCAGTGCCGATGATGCCTTTCTCAGCTTAACTATCCCACTTCTATGCCTTCTTGAAAAACACTTCGGGTGATGATGCAAGAGGATGTGGCACAGGATGAGGAGGAGGAGGATGAAGAGGTAACATTTCCAAGGCTTTCAGGGCAGTCATTCGCAAGTGGCTCAGAGGGTGGGTTCCTGCACACACAAACGCCAGGGACACAATTATCCAGCAGAGGCACAGTTCTGGAGGATGAGGAGGAGAAGATGGAGGAGGATATGGAACCATGTTCACGGCAGGGTGGCACCCAGGCCAGCTCATGGCCATCACTGGTGCGTGGCTGGGGGGATACGGAGGACACAGAGGATACACCTCCCACAGAGGACAGCTTTTTGTTTCCTCTGGGCAGCCTGGCACACATGAGCGATTACATGCTGCAGTGTCTCCACAACGACCGCCGAGTTGCCCACATTCTAACTTGTGCTGATTACTGGGTGGCCACCCTGCTGGATCCCCGTTACAAGGACAACGTACTGTCCTTAATTCCCTCACTGGAGCGTGATCGCAAGATGCGCGAGTACAAGCGCACGCTGGTAGACGCGCTGCTGGTGGCATTCCCACCTGACAGCGGGGGCACAGTGGAAGCACAAGGCCAAGGCAGGGGAGGAGGTGGAAGAGGTCGTTAACGCTGCCAGGGCACTGCCAGCACCTCAGAAGGCAGGGTTAGCATGGCCGACATGTGGAAAAGCTTTGTCAGCACGCCACAACAAGCAGCAGCACCAGCAGCTGATATGGAACATCTTAGCAGGAGGCAGAATTTCACTAACATGGTGGAGCAGTATGTGTGCACACACCTAAACGTACTGAATGACGGGTCTGCCCCCTTCAACTTCTGGGTCTCCAAGTTGGGCACATGGCCTGAGCTTTCCCTTTACGCCTTGGAGGTGCTGTCCTGCCCTGCAGCCAGTGTATTATCTGAATGGGTATTTAGCACGGCTGGAGGTGTTATCCAGAGCCAATGTGGACAAGCACACATTCATTAAAATGAACCAGGCATGGATCCCACAGGACATGTTCGTACCTTGTGCAGAATAGTCATGTATACTGGCCTTACCCAGCCATTGATGGATTTGATCTTTCTTACTCTTTTGGGGTGTACCCGAATTTTTTTTATTAAAAACCAAAACCAGCGTTGGCTACCTCCTCCTCCACTGCCGCTTCCACCTACACCTCCATATCCACCGCCATATCCTCCACCACCTCAACCTTCTACTCCATATGGGCCTCGTCCTCCTCCTACATCATTCAAGAAGATGATTATTTTTTATTTTTCAGTTTTTTTATGTTATTTTAAGTTATTTCCCTATCTATATTTGTTTGCACAGCACTTGCCATGCTCTTAAGATGATTTTGCTGCCGTTTTCAGCCCTCTAGCCCTTTCCATGTGTGTTTTAGAGGCATTTTAGTGCTCAAAAGTTCGGGTCTCCATTGACTGCAATGGGGCTGGGATCGGGACAAAGTTCGGGTTAAGTCCGGGTCATGAACCCAGACTTTTTTTTTCAAGTTCGGTCGAACCCGATGAACCCGAACATCCAGGTGTTCGCTCAACTCTAATGGTTACCCTGCAATTGTGAAACTCCTATCCTATATTGAATCTGGCTGCTTCAGCTAACAAGCAACAAAGATTGCCAATGATTATCAGATACAACTAGTCATGAAAATCTCATTCATACTTTAGAAACATAATTCACTTGAAGGGATATACTTCTTTCAATATAACACATAGGTTCATCTAAATAAAGTACTTACCTTGATTGGAGTGTACCATTTTGTTTGATGTGCTGATGAGGTAGGCTTAGGTTTCTGAGGTTTAGGTTGCATAGGCACTTCTTCTTCCTCCGGCATTGTTACAACAGCATTTTTGGCCATCTCTAATCTTGCACCTTCTTCAGTGGAGCCTTTATCACCCCAACGTACCTAGAGACAAAGGATGTGTAATAAATTATATTGAGTAAAATATAATTTTTTAAGAAACCTAAGTAAGTATTAACAGATTTGATCAACCAAAATGCCTCTTTAGAAAAGTTCAACAGAACCAGCAAACCTTTGTGTGGGACTAATGAACATATTTTAATGCAGGGCTCAAAATGTCAAGTCCTAAACTACTAGCCAGGCCTTTAGAAATACTCACCACCAGTTGCCCCACCTGACCCTGCCCTGTCCCGCCCCTAAGTCTGCCCTGAACAGGCCCTTGTAAATTATCGGAGTGACACTGTTAAATGTTTCATGCAGAATTAACTTACAAAAAAATAAATATTAACAACAACTTTAACAATATAAACATAAAGCATATCAGAACCCATCAGTGCAGCCTTATCAGTGCCCATTGGTGCAGCCTTACCAGTGCCCATCGGTACAGTCCCAACTTCAGGCCTGGCCTTTTTATTCCTCTGTTAGCACTTTTTAATCCTCTATTCTAATACAACCATGTGCATATCATATCAGGAGTCATTATGCACATGATTGTTTCAGGTCTGAGACTTACAATATAGTGAAGCAAGGATAGGAGTTATGGCCCAGACAATGCACCTTGAAATTCAAGTCAAAAATAAAAGCTGGGTTTTCTATCATGCCATATTCTCCTTAAAGCAACACTGTCCCTGAGTAAAAAAGTGACAGAGGGGTTATTGAATGGAACATGGTGTATCACATGGGCCATATGCATCAGGCACTACGGTGACTGTCAGATGTGAAGATTCTGCCAGAAGTTGTAGCTCTTAAATAGAATGAAGATTAGAGGAATGGGTCCACTACCACACAATGTGGGAAGCCTCCAAGCTGCCCTCTGTTGTGGCATTGTCTGTCCCTGTCTGACTAGGGATAAGTCAAACTTCACTGAGTTCGGTTAGAGCAGGGTTTGTAAACTTTAAGGAAGTTCAGATGCTGAACGTGAACCCTAATCTGTCAAATTATAAATGCCTATTTTCTGGGCTAAAAGGCAAGGGGTGTAAAAAAAATTGAATGGGAGGTGGCCACTACCCTGGGGAACATGTACAAATGCTTTTTCTTTTTTTTTTTTTTTCAAATTTCATTCACCCAGCAGTGATTTTTTTTTTTTTTTTTAATAAAATGCCACATTTTTAATAAAATGCCTCATTTATTTAACTACGATGCCTTGGGGGTATTCCTATCCTGCTTGTGAAGGGGTGCATCTCTATGATGTACAGAAAGTTCTGCAGTAGCACTGACATTTACAAGTGAAAAAAAGTGTTTAACATTGCCCACAAATGACATTAACAACTTCTTTATTAAAAAAAAAAAAAAAACAGCACACAGAACCCTCCAAGGTTTGGAATGGCCAAACAGCAAAAGTTCATTCCAAACTTGTGCTAGGGCCAAATGTTGGGCTCATCCCTCACACTGAGGAAGCAGACTTGTTCTGGTCAAGCAAATGACCATCCTACAATCTTTTTATCATTAGCATATTCTGGAAGGAAGACATTTTGCTCTCCTAAGCATACAATAGCAGGATAGACTGGTTGAGGGTAGCACTATATGGGTGCAGATCTTTTCTACATACTGTACTGTATAATAACATATAATATAATAAAAAAATATTATACATGAATATGGTATTTGCGACAACAAAATAGAATTCCTGCTTACACCTAACTAGTCCTAACTCTTTTGTTGTGAGTGCTATCAGTGCTGTTTTTTCCTATTTTTCACATATTACAGTAAAAAATAATTTTTAGACCTAAAATTATGTAAATTATTGTGTGTGACCATGAAATGACAAGGAACTTTTGTACCCTATGTATTCAATATTAGCGATTCTTGATTTATATTATCGATAATAGAGTATATTTCTATATTAGTGATAATTTAGGAGCCTCTACAGATCATCAGGTTAGAGCTAACCATGTATAATGGGCCTAGAATTTTTGGTCTTATTCTGGCCTGCGCACATATATGTAACTTGTCTAGCACAATCTATATTTTTGTGAGTAGACTCTCCGGAACATGTATTTACATGTGTATATGCCTTTGGGTGACATCACCATTCCCAGGCTTTACTGGCTGTTGTCAGAGCACTTTCTCTTCTCCCCTGCAACCTCCACCAGCTGAAACAAGGGAGATCACATGACGGGACAGGAGCAGCCTAAAAAAAGGTAAGTATATAAATCTTTCTTATGCAGATTAATTAGCATAGTTTTAATGCTAGTTAGGTATAAGCAGGAACTCCACTTTAAAGTCCTACATTGTGTGGTAGCATACCAAAACTTAGAAATAGGCATGTGGTGTTGATTTTTGAGGGAACCCTACCATTTGGGTATATAGAGTGAAAGATGACAGGACAGGTGAGGATAAACCCTCTTCTTTTGCAGATGGTGCTTTTTTACATTTTTAATTTAGTGAGTCGCTTTAATCATGTATAATTGCACTAGTTACTGGCAATATTTCTTTATATGTAAACGTTTGTCCTTTTTGTGATAAATCAATATCATAAAAAATACATCAATATATGGTGGGAAGCAATGTCCTTCTCTCCGTACAGTGCATTAGCACTGATCATGTCATGGATGACCATGAGACTTGAACAAAAATTTTTTTTCTAAATAAGTATATGATTAGGAGTTTATCTTTAGTGTACACACTGTGTGTGGGGGGTGGAGGGGTTGGGGCCAAAATATACATTATTATAGTCAGTGACACTTGGTTCAGAATATTTGTTATGATACAATTATTTTAGAGATGAGGTTGCATGGAACATGAACATTAGCCATACTACTTTTTATATATTCATGTATTTATATATTAGGACTTTTGGTTATGAATTTATTACTGTTAATATTTCTAGGTCTAAATAGCCAATGACAGCTGTTTGTACTGCAAGACTAAATAACTTTAAGTACAGTTTATGTTGATAAGTACCAGCAGTACTGAATAGTTAGTGTTTGTTCGTCACACAGTTAGTCAAAGGGGCATAAATAAAAAGAAAATAAATTGTATTGCTTGCCGCTATCCTGAATGAGGAATAAACAACTTGATTTTGAATTTGTGCTAGAAGTGATAGCATGTAAATACCATCTGTTATTTAAGTCATTCTGTGCTTTCCATTGCCATTTATAATAAAATGTACAATTTGTTTATGTTTACAGATATCCTTCTAAATTTCCTGTTGCGTGTTTTATACTCATAACTCTCAGGTCTACCTACTGCAGACAAACAACTACAAATTTAAGTCCATTTCATGCTGGAAGGGTCATAGCTTCATCACAATATCACCCCACAATTGCTTTCTATGTGTCCTGTTCACTCCATACATGGTCATTGAGGTGCAGAAAAACACAACTCAATTGACATAGCGTGAACAAAGATTTTGATGGATCATTTCTGGTTTTCAAATATGACATTTGGAAGGAATAATACAAATATAACCAAATAAAAACTCAACTACAGCAGAGAACCAAAATACACACTTGATATTCATATATAAACTGTCATTTGTCAAACGATTTGTAGTTTTTCTTTGAAATTGTAGCCATCTTATACTTGCAACAAAACTTTTCAGAACAAGCTTTCGGGGTGTGCTCCCTTTTTCAAAGTCCAAGCACTACTAATACACAAGGTTTTAGCAGAATGTTCATAAGTCAAATGTTACAGATTTTTTAACATCCTCAGCAAACCACAAATACAGCCCTGATAATGTTTCACAGCTCATTGAATTAATTCTAACATGCAACTACTTTTAATAATAACATCTATCTTCAGTGTATAGATACTACTATGGGAAGTAAAATGGCACTCAAATATTGAAACTTATTTATGGCTGGAAGGCAAATTCCTAAAAGGCATACAACCAAAGCCATATAGGCTATATTGATGATATTTCCACCATATAAACAGAAGGTAAAGACAAACTAAAAAAAAAAAAAAAAAAACACATTTCATCCATCAATCAAACAAAAATGGAATATTCAAGCACACATGTCAATTTCCTAGACGTCACCTTTCTATATGAGGTAAGACAAGCTACACACCTCAGTATACAGGAAACCTATTGAAAGATGCAACTATCTCCACAGTTCCAGCTTCCACCCCCAGCACACCAAACGGGCCATCATACACAGTTAGGCCATCCGATACCCCCTAATATCCTCGGATCCGTAAGTCAAAAGTAAACATCTCAGAATACTAGCAGACTCCTTACAAGGACAAAACCATCAATACAAACATGAACACAGCCCTGAAAACCTGAATAGAAAATCTCCTCCAATACAAGGAGAAAAAAACAATACTGTTTTTCTTTTTTCTTCAGAGATTATCTTATTAACATTCTGCTAAAACTTTGCGTATTTGTACTGCTTGGACCTTGAAGAAGGGGACACTCCCCAAAAGCTTGTCCTGAAAATTTGGATGTTATTGCAAATTAAAAAAAAGTATCAGGAACACTACTCAACCATTATTCCTCCCTTCTAATGTTTGTGATTTGCCAGGCAGATTACTTAGGCTAAAGACTTTGTTTCTATGAAGGTAAACATTGAAAATTTGGTCACCAGCCCATTCAGGATGAGATTGGACAATGAAGAAGCAGAAGCACTTTAATAAGGTCTTCCATTTGTTCCCCCTTCAGCCTTGATTTACTTTTTCTGCTAACCCTTCCTTTCACAGAGAATAATACAAGATTGTTTTAACTTTTAATAAGGGTTTTTTTCACAGAGAATAGGTGCAGCTACTACCTCTTTCCAAGCCAACACTTGTTCCTGTCTCCAACCATCTCCGAGCACCACCGTACCACCCCTTTTAGAGATAACAGAACCAAGTATCATTTTGAGGTGCTGAGTAATTTATATGGAATGTGTTAAAGATAACAAGAAAAGCAGTAAAATAGATGCCCTGCAGCCAGCATCAATATATATCTCCAGAAACAATATATCTACTCCAGCAACAACAGGCCTCTCACAAGCAACAACAGATCTCCCAGAAGCCAGCATCAGTAGACCTGTTCTTCAACAGTAGTTCCCTCCCAACAGCAATCAACCCCCCAGCAACAACAGAACAACCACCAGCAATGATAGATCACCAGCAGCCAGTTTCAAAAGACCCTCCAGCACATCCCATTACCCTATGCCATTACTGCGTTTTCCTGAGTTCCTGCTGAAAAAAAAGCCCTGTTTTTATTAATTCATGTTAAGGTTTTTTTTTTTTTTTTTTTTTTTTTTTTTTCATCTTTCACTAAATGATTACTGGCTTTGAAAAGTGGTTTATTGTATTTTTTCAGCTTTGATTATACAGGCAATAATATCAATGAAATAATTTATCTTTATTGTTTAATACCAAATGCAATTTAACCCTATAATATATTTTCTAAAGGACAAAAATACCCATTTTCTTTAAGTATGGATTCTTGCTTAATATTTTTCACTATGTCAATTTGTGGACAAAGATAATTTAATCTGCTATTTTTCAAAGTGGCTTTGTTTTTTTACAGATTTTATTATTAGGAAAGGCTAGTTCATAAGGACTGTTTTTGTCCATTCTCATAAAATCGGCTCTGCCTGAAACTAATTTTTTCCATAACTCTAAAACAAAGCTCTACACACAAGTGTAACGGAAATCGTGTGTTGTAATCTCATCTGATGTACATTTCAAATGAAAGAAACAAAGAACATTCTTTCATAACCTCTTTATGAGGGAATTATAAACTGATGCCTCAAGGACATGATCCACAGCACAGTTATATTTAATGCAACTTACTCATTGCAGCACCACCAAATATATAAGTTGTGTATTGTGGCTGCAGCTTTCTTTTTATCAAAATTATTAAAAACTGAGTAAATTGTAATACAGAACTGTTTGTTTAACTTGGTATTTTCATACAGCTATATGTAATAATAAATTAGTTTTAAAACAGTACAGAGTGTAATAGATCACAATGCCAAAATGAAAGCATTTTAGATACTTTGCTGACAAGTTACATGGAATGCTTTATCAAAACCTATAATAGTCAATCAAAAATCAGCATTCCATTGAACTGTTTAGATTTTTCCTTACCTGCTTCCTACTTGCTCCCCGCATCACCTTACTAATGGAAACCTTAAATAAAACTAAATATAACCTTTCCATTGTATTGTACACAGGATGTAACTGGGTCTAAACTAAAGCGTGTAATGCAATGGAAAGGTTTTACCTAAAGGCTATGTTGCTCTATCCAATGCTGAAAAAAAAAAATACAGCAATCTGCCTCAGTACTGATAAATAAAAATGATTATTATATGTTTTGGTTAAATTACAATATTAAATGTTACAGTATATGCTAATGTTAGCCAAGTTCTGTGCAGGAAAGCAGCCTATACAACTGTGCAAGACAAAAGGTAAGGCTCGAGTTCAGCTTTAACAAAGGTAAAACTTATCTATGATTGGTTACTATAAGGTAACCTCCCTGGCGGTATTCCCAAGTGTGGCTCGGGGTGGAATTTCAGTAACATTAGCAGTAACCCCGAGCCGCACTCGGGGATACCACCAGGGAGAAATCGCTGGATCATGGAAGAGGTTAATTACATTGTCCCCGGGATCCCATGATGTATTCCGGCAGTGTACGGCGGCTAGATCTTCCGCCTGGATCTGTGTGCCCTTGCTTCCATTCCCTGCGAGCGTCGCGTCGCAGGGGGGTGGAACCGGCGGCAAATTCAAAAAGTAAAAAACACAAACACACTGGTACATTGTAATCCTATTGGATTACATTACTACATAAAATAAATTGACCTTAGTTTGCTTTCTCCAGTGCCCTTGCCTGCAGTTTTACTGTAATTTGTGTCTGGAAACTGCAGAACGACCATGGCATCAAAAAAGCTTGCTGCCACCTCAAAAGCGGTATATGACCTGCTGGAAAACAGCGACAGTGACACAGAATGGCTTATAGAATTGTGTGATAGCGATTCATGGGGAAGTTCGTCATCGGACACATAAAGTGATTTCAGCGATGATCCTGCGACTGTGCCCAGCGATGTGCGGACTTGGTGCTCGATTGACTGCAGTACAGAGCACGTAGCGCCCCCAAGATTCCCGTTTACTGGAGCACCTGGTATCAAAGTGGATGGTGAGGATGACAACCCCTTGGCATACCTCCAACTCTTTTTGACCGATGAGGTTATTGAAAAAAATTTTACGGAAACAAATCGGTACCAGGAGAAACAAGCTGCTGCGCATCAGAGGTTTTCAAGAAGCAGAATGTGGGAACCAGTGGCCAAAGAGGACATCTGGAAGTTTCTGGGCCTAATAATTCTTCAGGGAGTGGTTGGGAAACCCCTGCAGAAGTGGTATTGGACAACCAACAAATTACTAGCCTCTCCTTTTTTTGGCACCGTCATGTCAGAATATAAATTTTCTCTCATAATGAAATATTTGCACTTTGCAAATAATAAAGAATTTGATGAGAGTTCTCATCCAGCTCCAAAACTCAAATAAATTTGGGAGGTTTATCAAATTATTCTGAAAAATTTCCAGCAGACCTATGTAACAGATAGAGACATGTGTATTGACCAAAGTCTAATGGGCTACAAAGGAAGACTCAGCTGGATACAGTATATAGCGTCAAAGAGAGCACGATTTGGCATTAAATCATTCATGCTATGTGAATCAAGCACTGGTTACATATATAATTTGGTCCTATACACCGGCAAAGGAACCAAATTCAACAAATGATTCAGTAGTTATGGAATGGCAACCGCTTTGGTTCTTACTTTGATTGAGCCATTGCTGAATCAGGGGTACTGTGTAACCACAGACAATTTTTACACTTCTCCAGAACTCTTATGAGTTCCTTCTACACAACAAGATGGATGCATATGGGACCGTTAGGGCTAACAGGCATGAAACGCCGCCAACGTTTGGCAATAAAAAGCTCAAGGCAGGAGAAATAGTTGCATGGAAGAAAGGCAAAATGATGGCACTGAGATGGCACGACAAAAAAGATGTGTGCCTAATGAGTACAATTCACAATACTGTCATGGTACACACAAAGCTGGAAAAGACATAATGAAACCACAACTTGTGATGGATTACAACAACACCATGGGTGGTGTGGACAGATCTGACCAGGCCATGACATTTTATCCGGCAATGAGAAAACAACAAAATAAAAATTACAAAAAAATCTTCAGGCATCTTCTTGAACAGTGTTTGTGGAACACATTCATTCTGCTAAAATAAAAAAGAGTGACAGGCCTGTGGTTCATGTGGACTTTGTTTGGAAAGTTGCCAAACTTATATTTCTCAAGCATCAAACACCAACGACTGTAAATAGATCAGGACGTCATGCTGCTGGCCTTGTGAACCCCGAATGCCTGATTGGTCGTCACTTTATGGACCACATTCCACCAACAGAAAAGAAGTCTGCACCCACAAGGATGTGTGTGGTTTGCTGCTCTAAACGTGACGACACTGGAAGGAAAATCCGAAAATAAATCCAGTTCTATCATCCTGATTGTGACGTCGGACTTTGTGCTGTACCATGTTTTAAAATTTTCCATACCCGGGACATTTACTGAAGCAATATGACTACTAATATTGCATCCTTGTTTGGCCAAAACAAATGTCAGTGTTTTTGATTATATTATTTACTACAATTTATTGAATAAAAAGTATTATTATTAATATATTATTATTTGTTATTATTTATAGTTATTTACTATATTATAATTTATGATTTTGTGTTTTAAACTTTATCATACCCGAGATGTTATAAAGAAGAATGCACAGTAAAAAAAAATCATATGTAAAGCTGCTCGTCCTTACATGCAAAAATGGGTACCGCTTTCAGCACCTAAAATCTGAAAAAATCATACCACCAAAGAGGTTAAAGTGGTTGTAAAGGCAAAAAGAACACTTTTTAATCAGTGTTACAAAGTACAACATCAAGTGAAATAAACTACTGGGATATTGATCTGGTCAGTTAAGTAGCAGAGGGGGCTGTTAATCATTTTCAGCTGCTTTGGTGGTAATGAAATGAACAACAGGTGCACTAGATGGGTGACAATGAGGCAACCCCCAAAGCAGGAATGGTTTTAGAGGTGGTGGCCACTGAATTTTTTTACTGTTTTCAATAGTTTTTTATTTGGCTAGGGTCAGTGTCACTACTGATAGCATGAGGTGATACCTGGACCCTATAGAGGTTGCACAGGTAGTCCAACTCTTCCAGGATGGCACATCAATACGTGCCATTGCCAGAAGGTATTCTGACCCCCCTAGTACAGTCTCAAGAGCATGGAGGAGATTCCAGGAGACAGGCAGTTACTCTAGGAGAGCTGGATGGGGCGGTAGAAGGTCCTTAATCCATCAGCAGGACTGGTATCTATTCCTTTGTGCATGGAGGAACAGGATGAGCACTGCCGGAGCCCTACAAAATGACATCCAGCTGACCACTGATGTGAATGTCTCTGACTAAACAATCAGAAACAGACTTCATGAGGGTGGCCTGGTGGCCTGACATCCTCTAGTGGGCCCTGTGCTCACTGCCTGACACCGGGGAGCTTGATTGGCATTTGCCATTGAACACCAGAATTGGCAAGTCCGCCACTGGCACCCTGTGCTTTTCACAGATCAGAGCAAGTTCATCCTGAGCACATATGACAGACATGAAAGGGTTTGGAGAAGCCATGGAGAACATTATGCTGCCTGTAACATCATTCAGAGAGACCGGTTTAGTGGTGGGTCAGTGATGGTCTGGGAAGGCATATCCATGTAGGGACACACAGACCTCTACAGGCTAGACAATGGCATCCTGACTGCCATTAGGAATTGAGATGAAATCCTTGGACCCATTGTCAGACACTAAGCTATTTCAGTGGGTCCTGCGTTCAGTGGGTCCTGCAGCCAGTTCCTGAAGGAATTGATACCATTGAATGGCCCTCCATGCTCGCCTGATATAAATTAATTAGAACACCCCTAGGACATTAGGTTTCAGTCGATCCACTGCCACCAGGTTGCACCTCAGTCTGTTCAGGAGCTCAGTGATGCCCTGGTCCCTGGGAGGAAATACCCTATGACACCATCCATCATCTCATTAGGAGCATGCCCTGACATAGTCAGGCATGCATACAAGCACGTGGAGGCCATATAAACTACTGAGTACCATTTTGAGTTGCTGCAATGAAATTTCAGCAAAATGGACTAGCTTGCTGCATCATTTTTTCACTTAGATTTTTGGGGTGTCTTTGAATTCAGCCCTCTGTAGGTTGATCATTTTCATTTACATCAAACGATGTGGTATCTTTTCGTTCCTAACACATTACCTAGTCCATATCAGTATAGATATCCAGCATGATATTTTTCCCCATTGAGATCTGATGTGTTTTTAAAGTGTTCCTTTAATTTTTTTGAGCAGTGTACATTAATGCATTTTCTGCATTAAGGTAAAAAAAAAAAAAACCTTTATCTGTCGTTGCATCTTCTCCCCTGCCCCAAACACTTACCTGACAGAATTCTATCCAGCGCTGCCCCCACCATTATTGCCAATTTTCCCATTCACAAGTGACACAAGAAACAGCAGAAGTGAGGGGGCGGGGCTGAGCTGAGCTGCAGTGTGTGTGTCAATAGATGCAAACAGCAGGGCGAGGGAGCAAGCCTGCAGATGGGCCCCATAGAAAATAGTTTTTATGGGGGCCCACCAAGAAGAGGAAGAGGACAGTGGGGGACCTGAGAAGAGCAGGTTTAGGGCTACTTTGTAGAATACCAATGCACAGAGAGGTAGGTATACCATGTTTATTATTTTAATATTAAAAAAAAATGACCTTTACAATCACATTAATGCACAACCCTGGCCCTTGTGCTGTGCTATTATTTAGAAATTTCACAATGTGCTTTCTTATTTTTTAAAGACAAATAAATGTAACAGTTGAAAAAAATTCTATTTGAAACATGGAAATATTTTCTCAATAACCCTGGCCTGCTAGACCTTACAGTGTGTAATTCTATTAAAATATACAACAGAAATTAGGCAGGACTAACGTACACAGGACATAGCATGCTATGAGGACCACCAGATCAAGACTTGGCAAGGTCTGCAACTTCTAGTTACAGAATTATTAAGTAAATTGTAAACCTGTTCTTATAAAGCTGATACTACAACAGTATTCTTAAAAGCAGGTATAAAAATAATGTATACAGTGAGAAAAAAAAAAGGATGATGTTACAAACCTCCATTCTCTTAATGCCTCCAACACCCCGACCACCATAATAACTAGCATCAACTGTGGGCCATTTCTTGTTAGCTGTAGGTGATTCTGGTTCCTATGTACATAAAAACACAGGCAGTTGATTTTCACACTGAATTCAAAATCTTCATCAAGGTATCAAACACAATTTGCATTATTTTAAAAATAATTAGTATTTAGTTATATTAATATAGTAATTTATATAGCAAAACACACATTTTCTATTTTAGTTTTTGCTTACAAGCCCATTATGTATTCATTCCTCATTTTCCATAAACTCATGTCTCACAAGCAAAGAGATTTCATTCTAAACTTGAATCTTTAATGGTGTCTAACATAGCTAATGTATCCCTCTAAACAGGTTTAGTTGTAACTCATGCCATGCAGAACACAAGAAAATAATTTCATCAGGCCCAATGCAGAGCTCCCAACTGCCCCTGATTTCAAAGGGACTGTCCCTGATTTGGAACAAAGTCCCTCTGTCCCTCTTTCCTCATTTGTCCATCATTTTGGTCTGATCTATATAGTTGTATATACAATGTACTCTTTATCTTTCAAACAGAGCTTCCCAGTGCTAAACCTTTCATCCATTTTCTAAAGTGCTGGATTTATAAATGGCAAAAGCCAGGATAAAGAAATAGTAGTGGTAGAAAAAAAAGAAGAAAAAAAAAGAAGAAAGAACACTTGTGAGTTGAACTGATCTTGTTTTTTTTTTTTTTTAATTCTCCTTTAAACTCTGTTACACCACCCACTTGTACATACAATAAAACAAAAGAACACAAGGGTGTTCAAAACAATTGGGACTTTATATGAGGTGTGACCAGTTTAGAAATAATAATAATGGTAATAATACATAAAGATATGCTGGTACTCGTACATACAGGTAATCATATAATATAGCTTACCTTTAGGTACTGTGACTATCTCCTGAACTTGCACACTTTAGTAGAAATTCAGAGTGCATGCAGCTGATGACATCATTACGCATGCGCTCTGAAGGCTTGCAGTGTCGGACCTACTTTTCTAAGTTGTATTGATATATATTATGACGTTTTATGCTTTAGGCTCGGTTCATACTAATATGATGCAATTTTCATGCAATTTCCAGTGCGACTATGTAGTGTGACTTGCTTGCAACTTTGATGGGATTTCAATGCGACATTACTCACAGAAGTCATGTCAGCATTAAATAAGAAGCAATGCCAATGTGATTTTGATTAGATCAGTTTTTTTTTTAACCCTCACTTCCTATTTAAGGTCATCCTTGCTGCCTAAAAACTCACCTTCCAAGCACATTCCATTAACATCTTTAATGGAACATCAAACACAACACGTTTCCGAGCATGCGTGAAGCTCTCACAGAGCATGCACGCTCCTTTATCAATAGTCTTTTATCAAGACACTTGATAAAGGAGCGCTCATGCTCTGTGTGAGCCTGGCGCATGTTCGGAAAAGCGTTGTGTTCCCTGGCTCCACGGTGATGTCATAACCCAGCCACCACCAGTGGACTGCACAGCTGAGAGCCGGAAGCAGCTTATATCCCCCCTGAAGACACCATGCTGTACTGAGATAGAAGATCAATCAAAGAACTCTAATTCCGGTATTCTCCCAGCCGCTGTAGCAGTCTCCTCCACGAAGAGCTTCACCTTATTCCTCCTACTTTGATGTGAGTTTTAAATGTGCTATGTACTTTGGATTATTAAATATTACACTTAGAGGCGCTCTCCTATCTCTCTCTTTATTTCATATGGACCTGTGAGCTGCCTTCACTCTGGAGGAGATTCCTTAGCCCTAGTGTGGATTACTGAATTTTTACAGTCTACTATTGACTCCTTGAACCATCCATGGTTTATTTATATTTATTTTAATTGCATTTTAATTGTATTTTAATACGTTTTACCGGTTATTATCATTTGATTTACCTGTGCGCCAGCTTTCTATGTCCACGTGCGACAAAAGCCCTAAAGTAGCTCAAAAACCTTTTCTTTGTAGAGTGTTGCACGTTTCTTCAGTGCACATTTGGCCACATTTGTAATGTGTTTTGTTGCAATCACATCTGCATGTTTCAGAATGCACTGCAACCTGCACAGAAAACATGCTTTGCTGCACATTTCGGAAATGTACTACAAAAGCACATAGTGCTTACTTTGCCATAATCTATTTGGAAATACACATTCGGAAACACACAGATTTGAATGCCGGCTAATTGTTAATGACACCCCAATCCAATTTAGTATGTCATTATGGCGACGCAATCATGATCTGTATTTGCAGTGTATTTTCAAAACACATGGCAAAGTGTTTTTTTTACAGGTTGGCACATGTTTTGAAATGCCCAGTTGTGAATGCATGGCAATGCAAGCACGATGCATGTTTGCAGCACGTTTCTAAAATGCACAATGAAGCTCATATTTTCTGTGTGGTTCGCCGTGTGTTCAGAAAAGCTCATATGTGAATACAGCCTGATTATTAATAACACCACAATCGCAGTTAGAAGACGCGTGTTTTGACACGCATTTGTCACGCCGCAAATGCATCAAAACGCAAACTGAAAAAACAAAGGATGCTCCACAAACAAAAAGGTTCTGGCGCTACTGTGGGGCACCCTGAGTTTTCCCTTGTAAATCTCAAGTCGCATTAGAAGTCACACTAGTGTGAACCAGAGATAAAGGACCAGAGGTACACCTTTACCATCACTGATGTAAGCAAAATAAATCAAATACATTACATTTACTATTACATTTGCAATTCACGTTTTCCAAAAGTTTAAAAGCTAGAAGATGCAATAAATAATTAGGTTCATTAGGATTGGAGAATAAAAACCTAATGTACCTCTTCAACTGGTGCTGGTGGTGGAGGTGGAGGTGGATCCTTGATAACCTAGAAAAAAAAAATAAATAGAAACATGAACACATACTGAATTTTCCGAAACCTACCATGCCTAGAAAGTTGCATTTAATCCACTACAAACTGCATCCCAACTGACAGGTAAGTTCATTCATAGCAGATTGCAGTGTAGTTTTTGTGAAGCAATATCAATAGGTGTGTGCAATTTAGGATATTTCTCTGCTATATACTGTGTAACAGACCACAAGCTATTGTTGGTATATATAAAGAGTTAAATGCAGGCAATTCAATGTTCAACAAAGTACAGTAGCTTGACTGATATAGGTGTAACGCACCCCCTAAGGAGCCGCAATGAACTTGGATTTCCCACCCTGCACAGCCAGGCATATCAAATTTTCACAGGCACTCCAGAGACAGAGAACAGTCCGCAGATTTGTTTTTGTTTTTTGAGGGTTAATAACTTGGATGGAGATGGAGGTTATGGGATGCCCACTTGACTTCAGCAACAACACTTTAAAGTGGTTGTAAAAGCAGAAGGTTTTAAAGCTTAATGCATTCTTTGCATTAAGCTAAAAAACTGTCTGTGTGCAGCAGCCCCCTTAGCCCCCCTAATACTTACCTGAGCCCCTCTCAATTTAGCAATGTTGTACGAAAGACTTGGCTGTCCTGGACTTTCCCTCCTGATTGGTACATATACACATGCATCGCCTGAGGAAGGAGCATGCATGCTCCGAACGCGAGCACCCCCCTGCCACTATTGGATGTAAGCCTGGATACTGAACGCTGCCAGAACCACAGGAAGTGTCGGACTCCACCGGCACAGCCAGGACCACGGCCGCCACAGTACTTCCCGAACATCCCTGCAGTGTTGCAGATGAACCATCACCATTTGCTGATCAACGATTTCCTCTGTGTGAGTTACTACGTTGTTTTTATGTAATAAATAACCTTTTAATCTACACTGAGGTGGCGCTGCTTTTCTTGTCCTACCCCTTTTTTTCCCTCCTGATTGGCTGACACACAGCAGCGGGCACCCCTTATGGCCACCAACAGTCTCCGCAGCACTATATGTCCATCTTCGTCCTGACTACCCCTGCTGGCATTGCCCATACCAATTCATTGGGAAAAGGTGCTGCATCTCGCTTAATATATTTAATAGTGGTAGTACCGTGACTGGTAGGACCACACATACAGTAGCTAGGCCAGAAAAGGTTGAATAAATGACATACACAGTCGACCAGCCCCAGAGTTGTATGATCCTTAGAAAACAGGACAGGGAAGATCGATTTTATGCAGCATGTGTAGAGTGCCAAGACAGACATTGGACATGGATTTTTCAGTGATTTGTTACATCTTTTGGTAAAAAGTACAATTTTTTATAAATGAAGAGAAGACATTTTGTTTAATTTTGTCTATTTTGTATGTAGAAATCTAAAGGAACAAATGCTTGAATATAAACACATAAACTAAAAAAAAATTTCAATTATGGATTTTCTAAAACTGAAAAATGATGTGTAGATCAAAGGATATGCACTAACCCAAAAATGTAAGGATATGAAGATAGATATAAGGTAATGAAGTCTGCAACAGCTGTTTACAGCCTTTATTCATTCAACAGGTACTGCAGGGTTGTGCACAACAAGTTACACTGTGAAAGCTGCTTTTCCAGTGTAATAAAAAGGCACATAGCCCATTTGTGCCCTCATCCCATTTACTGCAGCAAGCCCCCAGCATAAGCTCAGTCCTGCTATCATCTGTTATTGTGTTTTAGCAACTGTGCTAACTGTTCCTAAAATTCTTGTTCCAAATGTATCTATTTAAGAACAGTTAAAAACAGTATCTATATTTCTATGTGTTCTCCTCTTTAACAGTAATTTCTATTTCTAATAAATGTAACGTGCATTCTGTTTTAGCTAGTGGTAGCTTGCTTTGAAAATACATACAGTAGGTTAAAAGGAAATAAGCAAGACTACAATTTTATACATACAGGAAGATGATAAAACAGTAGATAATTACAAAATGATTTCATTTCCTTGTTTTAAACATTAAAACATGTAAAACAATAACCACAGCTTATGTATGCATTACCGGTAGATTTTTTGTTTATGAGTGCTTTTAGAGACAAATGATGATTGCTTTGATGTTGATTTATTTGCCCAGCTTGAATAACAAATTAAAAATTGCATTCATGATAATCTGGCTACACTTAAGATATCTAAATGCAAACGCTGTGCATCAAAAAAAGTACATACCCTGTACAAGAGATTATAAAAGCTACAAATGTTAAAACTATTAGCACTAGTCTGCAAGACAATACTATAGAAATACAACCATCAGCGGTAGGCTAAAACACATTCAATTATAGATTAAATGGAATATTGTTTTATATCTAAAAGAAATGTCATATTTTTTTTTGCAGTGGATTAAAATATAACAGATGAAAGACTATAATGGACTACGAACCACCAATTTCATTTGTAGTCCATTTCTAAAATATTTTAGTGGGGATGGACCAGGTAATGCTTTACTGTTAAGCTGTTAACTGCTACAACCATCTCTTCTAAAACATAAAGGCAATGATTTTAGGGAATTTGTAAACATCTGGCTCATCACTTGTGTTCAAGACACCATATGCAGGACAATTTTTATTTACTGTCTTTTTATTGTCTCTTTCCTGGCGCCATCATGATTGCAATGATAATGGTTTATCTTTTTATGCCGGAAAGAAAAACAAATAATATTTTAGTATATATTTATTTACATTTACTACTTACCACTTTGCAGCAGAGGGGCCAAAACCACCAAAATAACGCGAGTGCAATAAGGAGCAATATTATCAGTACTGGAATAACAGCAGCCAAACCACTAGCCTGTGAATAGATAAAATAATAATAAAAATATAGACATACAATACATTCCAGTGTTAACTAGCTAAACACTTAGATCACCAGTCAAAAATAAATCGTATATGTGCCAAAAAAAAAGATGAACATCGATGACTAGAGCAGCTGTAAAATATAATGATGTGTTTGCAATTGATTATTTTCATATCATAATTAAAGCATAACTAAACCCAACAAAAATGTATCATATTGAAGCCTACCAGTCCTTAGATGTGGTGGCTGCATTACACTTATTCTTTTTAGGCTAGAAATATTTACAGCATGTAAAATACTTGTTGTCAGATATACAGTGGTAACCTCCTAAGATACAATGTATATGTAGCCACACAGAGACAGGAATTGTGTTATTTTTGGACTACCAGGTGAAAATACTGAAAAAAAAAATCGAATGCAGCTATCAAATCTAAATACTGGTGAGCGTCACTAAATTATGTTTTTCTTTTTGGGCATAGATGTGCTTAAAGTAATTTGTTACCTTGTTTATAATAACATAGGGGTTGGTTTACTAAAACTGGGGAGTGAAAAATCTAGCAGAGCTGTGCATAGAAACCAATCAGTTTCCAGGTTTTATTTGTTAATTGAACAAGCTGACCTTAGAAGATGATTGGTTACCATGCACAACTGTGCCAGATTTTGCACTCTCCAGTCTTAGTAAATGAAGCCCATAGTGTTTTTGGTTTAACCCTTACACTTTAAAATTGCTTATATGTCATATTATAGGTACTGGTCATGTAAGTGTCAACTAAGTTCTAACAAGGGTCCAAATTACCATAGCACATGTTGTGAATTCACAGTTGAAAAACACTAATATCATAAACGGGTATACAGTATTTAGTATATCTGATTAGATGAATCCCTAACAAGCTGTAGCTTAAAAATATATTGTTAATATCTGCAGAATTAAACAAACCAATGTACATTTAATCAGTCCATATAAGATTAAAATAGCTCCAGATCTTTGACAATTTGCCATGTGCAATCACAATCTAAGAATACCGACATTATGCCTGTATAGTGCAGTACTAGTTTGTTGTGTGACTTAAACATCCAATTATTGTAACTTTCATGACTCCAGTTCCTTTCAATTTAACCACAGAATGTGGAGACAAAAAATGTTTTAAATGAAGCTGGAATTAAAAAAATAAAAATAAAGTGACCATCTTGAAGCCCAACAGAATCCGCCAGCCATGATGCTAAAATCAGTTAGACCTAAACAATACAGTTTCAGAATTGTTCACTTTAACATGGTCTGCTTCTTTAAAAAGACTCCTCCATGTTGCTATACCATCCATTCCTGCCCATTCCTCAAGGCTTTACTTTCCCAGAGCAGATCATTTGGAACTGCATCATCAAACACAATGACAATATGAGAAGTGTTACAAAGCATACTGTTTTAACATTGAATTTGATGGTTCAAACTCTCCTTTAGTGTTAATGTGATGTAAGTTTTTATTACAGTCAAATCCATAATGCCATGGGCAGTGATCACTTGATTTTGTGTCTTGTTCTTGAAGTTATAAAATCTCAAGCTCAAAAAAGGTATGCATTTTGGATGTGATATGTGAATAAGCAAGCTATTCCATCCTTCAAAAGTACCGCAAGGGTGTTTTCATTTGTATGTTGTGAGGATGCTTATCGGACTACAAGCACCCGGTGGGTACCTGTACTACACCACAAAGAAAAAACAGTAACACATAACCATCAGTGTGGCATACTCACAGTCAATCACTTATATTTTATTGTAGTAGGCAAAAGCATGGAAAAGCTATTACAAGATTGCTTGTAATTATTATAAATCCACAATTTCTCAAGATTAGATATATGTTGGAAGCTGGATTATGTGATAGCTTTATGAGTAGTTGCTTAATGCAATAAAAGAAGAATGAGCATCTATTGGTACACTATGCTGCTGTTTCCTTCTTGTATGACTTTAGTTCATTCCATATATTGACAGCTTATACACTTCTACCAGTTTCTTTTTTTTTTTTTTCTTGCCTGAATATGACCTGGGGACTGTGGAAGAACTATTGCCTGATTCTGACCATGTGACAGCTGTAATACAAACACCTGCTCTATCTGAATTTCAGACCTTATGACCTTATATGCTTTCTTAGGTCATACATTATGGTATTTCAAATGTATTGCCAATCATGCCTCAGTTGTGGAGCCATTGGGAGCAGTACTTTGTCTACTGTAAATGTAAGCATGGTTTGGTCACAGGTCACCCAGTACAGCTAAAAGATCAGTTCCCAGTTCATCATGAGAAGATTACTGCTAGCATTATTTGATTCTTCTCTACCTACTACTGCGACTACAGATGCTTCAGGCTATGGCCTCGGTGTGGTTCTTACATAATTCCATGTAGATCAGGTAGAAAAAAACTGTTGCCTTTGCATCCATAACCTTTACAGAGACAGAAAAAAAGTAGAAAAAGAAGCCCTAGCATGAGTTTGGGCAACAGAAAAAAGGATAACATTGCAGTGTGGTTGACAGGTTACCTTGCAGGTGGACTCTTTCTTTAACTACACTGCTCACCACAAAGGCACTAAGGCAAGCAGGAATTTGTATAGCCAGATGGTCAGCAAGGCTACTCAATTTTACCTAAACAACACAATATACTGTAAATCAGTTTTATAAAATGTTACTGCTGATTGTTATGGTTACCCTTACCCATAGTTCTTAGAACACAAGATGGGGATGTTAACCCTTCATAATGACATAACACATATACGCGGCCTCATTGGATTGCGCTTTTTGCTGTGGGGTTGCATATATATCTGTCTTTGTGCTGGAAGTGTGCCACACAGTGCACTCCCAGAACAGAGACTGGGGTCCCACCAAGAGCCCCAGGCCCTGTACTAAAATTCGGGACCTGGAACTCCTGATTCTGTGTGACCTGATTGCTGTGGTAGCCCCTGATCAGTCACTGTGAAGCATGCCCCTGTCTCTCTCTCTCTCTGTGAATGGAGAAGAAAGGTACATTGTATCTTTCTCTCTCCTTGCAGAGGAAAAAAAGAAAAAGTGTGTGCAAAAAAATAAATAAATAACAATAATAATAAAAATTAAAAAAAAATACCTAGATCAAGGTCCAGGACAGTGCCAGGGTTAGTGTTTGGTTCAAGTAAGGGTCAAAGGTCAAGGTTAGGGTCAAAGGTCAGGGTCAGTATATTTTGGGCAGGATTTTTTTTTTATTTAAATTAGTATTAGCGTCAGTTAGTATCAGTGTCAGTATGTTTTAGGTAGGACAAAAAAAAAAAAAAGCAAAATGCTCACTGTTGTTTCTGGGCTGTACTACAGGCACAAACAACAAATAAAATACATATATGTGGTATCTCTGTGACCGTCAGAAGCAGAAAAATTGATTTTGTGTTGTTTTTGGGTGGTAGGTTATGGTAGTAACAAGAAATATACAATTAAATTTAACTAAATTATTTTTTTTTTTACTATTTTGGGTAAGTTTTACTTTGATAATAAAAAATGCAAATCAGGACATATCCATTACCATTTACCACCAAATAAAAGCCCAATTTGCTCAGAAAAAAAACAAGGTATTATCCACCTGAATGCACAAAATAGTTGTGATGATATGTACGGTTTCAGTGTAATAACACATGTCAAAGTTGAAAACTTGTGCTTAGGCAATTACTTTTGTATTACCCTTAGGCATGAAGGGGTTGAAGTGGTTTCATTTGAGTTCTAACAAGTTTGTCTTGCATGCCCAGTATAATCATCATTACAAGACACTCTACACATGGCTTTTGCAAATGGCAAAACCAGACAATAAATTGTATCTATTTCCATGGCTTTACCATTGTTTTTTCCCCTAGACCTCTTTACTACATGATTATACATCAACTGCCCGTAGCCGATGACTATATTGTCGCATCATTGTCTCATTGTCAGCTCATTGCCTACTAGTTCCAAAGACCTTAAGAGAGTACTAAGGAATTGTAAGAGCAAGGCAAAGACTACATAAACTATACTGACAGCCAGGCATAGATGCCCAAGTGCCAACTACTATTCAATTTTGCATTACTTGTCAGAGTCATGACAAATCTGCTGTCACACAAACTGCACCACTCCAGCCAGTCCCACTTCTTTATTCTGCTTGGGAGATTGCTATAGGTATAGTAGGTCCTTTCACATTGGCACTTGGGGACTTCTGGATTGCCCTACCATTAATAGATAAATACAGTAAATTGCCAGAAATTCCATGTTTCAAATATAAAATCTATGACTGTAATTATGTTTTTATTCACAGTTTTCAAAAGGGAAGTTAACCCAAAATAACTAATGTGTGACAATGGACCCCAATTTGTTTCATCCTAGTCTATACCCTTCCCTAATGGGGAAAAACTGTGCATAGGAAATTCTCAGTTTATTACCCCCAAGCAAATTGAGAGAAGACTGATAAAAATCAAGATAAAAGGGATTATAGAGATTGGAAACACGATGCAAGAAAAGTATACTTTCAGCCTGGATCTCTACAGTTAAGAAACCTAGCTTGTTGAAACAGGGACAATCCAAATTATCCAAAATCTGCTTAGGTTCTTACACCTATCAACTGCCTGGTAGATGCATATTAAATGCCCATTGTCTTATGCCTGTTAGGCAGGACTTTTCAGAAGTTATAATTGATGAATTAATTCCTATTATTTCTGATAACAACCAAAAAATGTTCAAACATATTCAATATTCAAACATTGTTTTTACAGGTGATAAAACACAGAAACATAGAAAAGTGATGGCATACAAAAAGACCAAGTGGTCGACCGAGTCTGTGCATTTTTTTTCATACATGTTTTTTAGTTTTTTTTTTTTTTTTTACTTTTTTTTATCTGAGTATAGATCTATGTTTGTCCCAAGCATGTTTGAAGCCATTTACTGTATTCCAAGCACCAACTACTCTTTCAGTAATACTTTTTAAGATTAGTTTTGAACTTTCCTCCAGTTAGTTTGAGGTCATTTCCCCATGTTCTTGATCTTGGTTTGATATTGCTAATACTACCTTCTTGAACCTTATTCACCCGCTTGATGTGTTTAAAGGTTTCAATCATGTCTCCCCATTCCCTTCTTTCCCCCAAACTGTACATATTAAGCTCCTGAAGTCTCTCTTGATATGTTTTTTCCCCTAGACCTCTCACCATTTTTTTTACCCATCTCTGGACTCATGCTATCTTATCAATATCTTTTTTGTAAGCGAGATCTGCAGAACTGGACACAGTATTCTAAATGAGATCTCACTAAAGGTCTATAAAAGGGAATCAGGGCCTCCTTCCTCCTGCTGGTGACCTCTCTAGCAATGCATCCTAGAATTCGATTCACTTTTCCCACTGCCTGGCCACATGGTTTGCTCATTTTGCAATCATCTGAAAAAAGAACCCCCCAAACCTTTTTCCTCTGTAATGCTGCCCAACACTGTATTCCCAATGTTGTACTCGGTCAAGGGATTACTTTTCCCTATGTGCAATATTTTACATTTAGAAACATTGAACTGCAGTTTCCACTGCTCTGACCACGTTTTGATCTCAAGTGTAGGGTACCACATCTAAAAAAAATAGACAAAAAGACCCCCTCTCCCCCCAACAAAAAAAAAGGATGGATTTTTAAGGCACCACAAAAATAAATTTGATCATAACAAATATTACTTTTACACGAATGTATTTTATCGCATATATATATATATATATATATATATATATATATATATATATATATATATATATATATATATGTATATTCCATTAACATATGTAAAACACTTAAAATCACACTATTTTTTTTTCATCAGAATTATGTTTATTTAAGGCCACATTATTTAATTATTTATCAATAGTCACATCTATTGATACATTGAACATAGGTTCTCAAATTTCCAGGACACCTATTTCAGACTAGCATGCTCATGCCATTGTATCACAATACAGTGTATCAATAACATTTATGAAGATGGTAAACATAAGTTCTTCCACTCAAGATCCATAATGTTGCAGAGTGATAGACCCAATGCATTTCACAGCTAGTAAGCCTGCTTCTTCTGGGGTATAATAAGGAAAGATCTATAACAAACATAAAATACTAATTGAAACCACAAATTCTCATCAGTATCTTCAAATATCAGTAAAACTCTCAAGTAACAATTAATGTTATCTTACCAATTGGCATGAGCTTGGAGTTCCCCACAGATGCCATTACACCCACCTAGGCAGTAAAGCACTCCATGTATTGTTAGCCTTTGGAATGCAAAAGAGGCTCCAGAAGCACCACTAAGATAAAGATTTACCAAAAAGCAAAGAATCAGTCATGTGATGTGCTTATCTTTTTTTTGATTATTGTAATTTTTATTAAGAGTAAAACAAGAACAGTGTATACATAGTAAGCATCATTGTATAAATGTAATTGTATAAATGATGTAATGAAGTCCAAACAGATATTTACAAACTGTGTGAAACATGTAATCTGAGTGTAATTGTGCAGCCGGCTTAGCCAGTTCAGGAGCATACATTTATACTCTAGAGAGCATGCAGTGATAATATACAGGACTCAGACCTGTCAAATGATTTAATACAAAACAAAGTAAGAAAAATTCTCATAAGAAATATATGTACTGTATAACTATAACAAGGGAGGGGGTGGGTGGGTAAGGAGAATTGAGTCTATGAGTGGGTGCTTATTCCAGGCTGTGCACCCATAGCTTGCACATCTTGGGAAGACAAAGGAATCAAAGAACAAAGATCAACCTGATAGATAAATTATAATTAGGAATCTTTGGGGAATCGTGCAATGCCAAAGGTGAATGTGGGAGAGGAGCCAAAGATAGAGGTGTCCCACATACCCCATACTTTATTGAATTGGAGTAGGATTTCCTCATTTAGGGCTGTTAAGTATTCAATAGCTCCTATCTCAGATATGGTGGTAATGAGATTATTTTGTGATGGTGTCCAGTGCCTGGGAATCTAGCTGCTGTTAGAATATGTGCGGCCAATATTTTGGAGCTTTTTGTATAATTTTAAATGGAAGGCCTAAAAGGTAATGCATAGGGTCTAGAGGTAGGTCTGTATCTAGGACTTGTTCCAATACTCCCTTCACTGTGTCCCAAAACCGCTGTATTTGGGGACAGGACCAGAACATGTGTACCCTGGATTCAACATCTTCAGTGCATCTCCAGCATGATGATGGAATGGATGGATTAATTGCATGCAGAAGTGTTGGGGTTTTATACCAATGCATCAAAGTTTTGTAAATGTTTCCTTTATAAGTTACACATCTGGAGGTTTTGGATGCGGCTTCCCAGATCATTCGCCAGCTGACTAAATGTATGGGACACTTGAGAGAGTCTACCCATTTTCTCATATATATGTGTGTGTGTGTCTTCTTCCAGGGGTATAGTGCCTGAGAGTAATTTCTATAATGTATATAATAAGTGTGCCTTGTATGCAAATGCGTTCAAAGTCTGTGGGTAGATCTAGGGACAGTGTGGGTTTCAGAGTATGGGAGAAGTGTTTAAACTGAAGATAAGCATAAAAATAGTGAGGTGGCCGGGTATCTTTCTGATTTCTCAGGTCTTCGAAAGGACATCAATTTATGAGTGATTGGATTACCTAGATGTTTTAGTTGGAATATACCAGCTTGTGCCCAGGGCAGCATATGAGTGTATGACAGATTGTCAGGTATGGCAAGATTATATAGGACATTAGTCAAATAAGAGCATGGTGGTGTTAGGGAATATGTTTTTTTATATTTGCGCCATATTTTCCTTGAAAAAGTCATGGAATTTTATAGATTAATAGGGGGTGGTAGTCCAGAAGAAAATTCTGTGGAATTTAATAAAGAGGAGAAATGTATCAGAAATATTTGGCTAAGTTCAATTTCTGTCCAACGATTCCCCAGGAGCCTGATCATCCATGATAGGGTCTGTCTGGGATGGGTGGCTAAGTAGTATTTAGTTAGATCTGGGGCACTTAAGCCACCTCTGGATCTAGGGGAATGGAGAATAGAGCGTCTTATTCTAAGTTTTTTGTTGCGCCAGATAAAGCTAAAAAAGAGACGTTGTAAGTTCCTTAGTTGGTCCTTTGGTACAGCTATTGGCAACGTCTCGAAAAAGAAACAGTAGTTTTGATAAAATTGAAAATTTTATTACATTAATCTTACCCAAGAAAGAGATATCATAGGGATTCTATTGATATATGAGGGATAGTGTTGAGCGAACACGGACTGTATTATTCGTGTTCGTACCGAATAATTGGATTTTTGTTACTATATTTCCTGTTTTGTATGTAATGGCGCGCTTTTAATGGCGGGCTTTCAACAGCCAATCAACAAGCGTTTAACTGGTGTGCGCCATCACAGCCATGCCTACTAATGTATTAGTAGCTGTGATTGGCCATCTGAAGCATGTGACCATGTCTTTATAAGTTCGAGAGCCCCAGCTCGCCGCGTCATTCTGCTGTAGTTTAGGGACAGAGCACACATCATACGTGCTGGCTGCTGATTAAGGACAGACAGTGATTCTGTGAAAAATTGTGTCAGAAAAGAATGCAGGGACAGGTCGGAGTGCAGGCAGGGAAAGTTATTAGAGCATTTTAGGGCGAGGCTGGAGATTAGGCAGGGTCAGTCTTCTACATCGATTTTGCTGTGTGGGGGGTGGTGCAGTGAACGATCTTATTGAGCATAGTAGGAACAGGCTGGAGATTAGGCAGGGACAGTCTACATCGATTTTGCTGTGTGAGGGGTGGTGCAGTGAACAATCTTTTTGCCCTCACTTGAGCCCACTGAGGAGGAGGAGGAGGGAGAAAAAAATCAATTTTTATCAGTCAGTTGTGTGCAGCGTTCAGCTATATTTCACTACAGATTGCTGTTCTAATCTGCTATTAAAACATTTATTTAAAGGGGAATTTTTTTTAAGAGCACTTGCCATGCTCTTAACTACATTTTGCTGCCATTTGAAGCGCTCTAGCCCTTTCCATTGGTGTTTTAGAGCCATTTTAGTGCCTGAAAGTTCGGGTCCCCATTGACTTCAATGGGGTTCGGTGTCCGGGTAAAGTTCGAAAAAAGTCCGGGACACGGACCCGGACTTTTTTTTCAAGTTCGGCCGAACCCGCCGAACAAGGACATCCAGGTGTCCGCTCAACTCTAATGAAGGACCATATTGCTTTGAATAGGGGAGGGAAATTAGCAGTGTAAAGATGGAAGTAATCTGGAGTAATATGGGTGCCTAAGTATTTGATCGATTGGGTGCACCAATGGGAAGTATAACTGTGTTGTAACCTAGACTGCTGGGAAGAGGGAATTTTTAACCACTTTAAGACCGGAAGGATTTGCCCCATTAATGACCAGGCCCTATTTTGTGACTTTAACGGACAATTGCCCGGTCGTGCGATGCTGTACCAAAACAAACTTTACGTCCTTTTTGTCCCACAAATAGAGATTTCTTTTGGTGGTATTTGATCACCTGTGCGATTTTTATTTTTTGCGCTATAAACAAAAAAGCGACAATTTTGAAAAAAAAACCTATATTTTTCACATTCTTATATATAACATTCGCAAAAAAAATAAATAAAAAAATCTAAATTTTTAACATTTTAGGCCAATTTGTTTTCTGCTACATATTTTTGGTAAAAAAAAATTGCAATAATAATAATAATTTTGATTGGTTTGCGCAAAAGTTATTGCTTCTACTAACTACGGGAAAGATTTATGTCATTTTTATTGTTTTTTTTTTACTAGTAATGGTGGCGATCTGCGACAGATCGGACCCCTAACTGACATTTTTGACACCTTTGGGGGTACCAGTGACATTACTACAATAATCAGTGCTAAATGCACTGTTACTGTAATAATGATATTGGCAGGGAAGGGGTTAACCCTGTGGGCGATCAAGGGGTTAAATGTGAGCCTAGGGGAGTGATTCTAACTGTGGGGGGCGTGGCTTCTGAAATGACCATAGAGACATGTGATCCTATATAGAAGGATCACATGGGCTCTATGACCATTCCAGGGAGAAGAACGGTCAGCTGTGTTTACAACTCTCTCTCAGCGGGGAACGATCGCGGGTGTCAGATGGCAATCGGAGCCGCCTGACACACGCATCGGCTGCCGAGTGGGGGCAGGAGCATCCTGCCGGCGGTGCACGCTCGCCCCCTAGTATCCCTACGTCGGATTGTGCAGGAGAGCCACCCTGCCGCAGTAAATATGCGGTGGGTGGTCAGGAAGTGGTTAATGGTAAAGCCTCTTTCTTAGTTGTGTTAATTTTATAGCCTGACAGATCACTAAAAGTAGGAAGGATATTGTGAAGTGGTCATGGTGGTTAGAGTGTTCCTTTAATATCTCTCAAAAGAAGTAAACCTCTGTACGAGGGCGAGGAAGAGAAGTAGTAAAGGGATCGCAAACCAGTGGCTTCAAAAGTGACACGTTAAAGACTTTGGAGATACGCATGCCAGGAGGAAGATCAATGGCATAAGCCACCAGGTTCACCTTACGGAGTATACGAAAAGGCCCAATAAAATGGGATGCCAGTTTAGGAGTGGGTACCCTGAGGATGAGATTGCGGGTCAACAAGCACACCCTCTACTGGCCAAACTACTTGGTGGACGGGCAGGGGATGTGAGAGATCCCCTATGGTCTCTTGGACACATAGGGACCGGACGGGGCTATATTACATTGGGAACTACATCCCCCATTTCTTGAGCATAGGATTCTGCTGACTTCAGCAGGATATCCTCATATAAGAACTATGCCCATGGATGTGTCCCCACTCTTAATTTAGTCCTGGATGTCGCGCTCATTAACAGTCCCCTGAGGAAGAGCGCAAGCGCGAAACATGTTGAGCCTGAGCGATTTCACAGATGCCTAGCAATGGACATGGCCTACTACCAAAATTCACTGTCTTTGAAACTACTCCTTTTACTGAAATACCGACTTTGAACGGATACATCAAGGAAAGTTATGTTTTCTACTCACTTGTGATATGGAATTGGTAGTTGGCATCCATCTGCATAGCGCTGTTATTTATGTCTAGACACGGTTTTGTGTCTACATCTGAAAATTACTTGCACATGTTAATGTAATTTTGTTTCTGTAATTGAAGCATTTTAATATGAGTACTTTAATAAATTTTGATTGATTTTATACTTGTTTTTTATTACGTGCCAGTACAGTCCAAACCAATACAATTTTCCCTTGACAATTTAATTAGGATGTGTCACTGTATACTATATATGTCCATGGCCACCACCCGAGTGGGACATTGATTTTTGTTCATTCAAGATGACCGGCAGTCTTGGTACTGTGGTATGTGCACGCAACCCTTCAGGTACAAAACATTTGCGAGCAGGTCTCTCTGTGGGAGCATCAAGTTGGGCGGCCAAAATCTGCTCCCCAAGAAAAGAGGTTAAGCTGGTACGAATGGCAGCCAGGATATGATCTGGGGGTATGACCGGTGTCGGCACGGAGTTCTTTCTGGAATATTCAGAATACTGGCGAGACAAGGCGTCAGCCTTAACATTCTTGGAGCCGGGCAAGTAGGAGACCACATAGTAAAGAAAGAAATAAGGCCCATCTGGCCTGACGGGTGTGAGCCTCTTGGCATCCGAGAGATAAGTCAGATTCTTATGATCAGTGAGAATGAGAACCGAAACCACCGAACCGTCAAGCTAGTCTCCCCTCATTGAGAGCCAGGATAATGGCCAAGAGCTCTCTATCTCCAATCTGGTAACTGCACTCCACTGGGGACAGCTTCTTGGAGCAAAAACCACAACGCAGTAAGGAACCATCAGGCGTCTGACGCTGAGACAGAAGGGCGCCTATTCCCGACTCAGAAGCATCCACCTCTAGGATGAAGGGAAACCCAGGATTAGAATGAAACAGAATGGGAGCCGATGTGAAAGCCAATATTAAGACCTCAAAGGCCTGGATGGCTGCAGGTGTACAATTGTGTGGATCGCTGCCCTTCCTAGTAAGGTCCATGGAGAAACCCTCAACAGAAATGATGAAGCCCAAGAAGGCAACCTGAGACAAGTGGAATTCACACTTTTCAAGCTCTCAAGACCAGGAGAGAATCTCGACCGAATGTAAATCAAGGGTCAGATTATGCTTCTGAAGCCAGGGGTACCCCAAAACAACAGAGTAGTGTGGGGATGACATAACCTGGAACTAGATAAGGGCCTATCACCATGTCAACCGGAAAAGTCTCATGGATGACCTGTGCTGGTTGCAGAAGTCTGCCATCAATCACCATAGATGGCAAATGGAGAAATAAGGGACTGCAAGAATATGGCATTTGCAGCAGCAAACATACTGTCAATAAAGTAACTGCCAGCACCGGAGTCTACTAGCACTTGAGTAACCACCAAACCTGCTGCCCAGGACAGGACAACAGTGAATAGCGGTTTATCTTTACGGGTAGCCGGGGATGAGGAAACTCCACCTAAGATCTGCCCCCGACAGGACCTTAGATGCGAGCGTTTCCCGGATGGGGGGGGGGAGAAAAGATTTCAGAAAATGCCTACCCAGACCACAATACAGGCACCAGCCCTCCCTCCTCCTAAAGGCCCACTCAGCCTCCTAAAGGCGAGTGAACCCCAGCTGCATTGGCTCACAGCCAGATGCACCATCCCCAGGAGGCGTGGGAGGTGAGGTAGGAACAGAACGGGTGGGAAAGAAAATGCAGGAGTCAATCTGGTAGGAGACCTCCGCAGGCGCTCCTTAAAATATGGTCTCTCCTGGTGTCAATCAAGATCAGGAAGAAAATGAGAGCCTCGAGCTCGTCAGGGAGATCCCTGGCTGCAATCTCATCCTTCAACGTATCAGAGAGGCCATGAGAGAAGGCCGCCACCAGGGCCTCATTGTTCCACCATGAGAGAAGGCCGCCACCAGGGCCTCATTGTTCCAGCCCACCTCTGCTGCCAGGGTACTAAACTCAATGGCATACTCGACCATGGTTTGCATACCCTGTTGGATGGACAGAAGCAGCTTAGCAGCAGTGACAGAACGAGCAGGCACATCAAATATTCTGCAGAAGGAGGCAACAAAAATCGGGTATTCGGGTATTACAAGTTTGTTGTTCTCCCATAAGGGATTCGCCCAAACCAAGGCCTTATCTGAAAGCAACGAGATTAGGAAGCCTACCTTGGACCTGTCAGAGGGAAATGCCTGAGGAACCATCTCAAAATAAATGCCTATGTGGTTTAGGAAACCACGACACTGACTTGGATCCCCCCCATAGCACTGCGGAAGAGAGGCTGAACCAGTAATCCCTCTGGTAACACTGATTCTAGGTGCGGGAGCAGAAGCGGCAGCAGGAGGATTCACCGGCCTAGCAGCACCCGGGGTGAGGTGCGCTGTGCGTTCAAGCAACGTCTGCAACGCCTGATCAAGCCTGGAAACCAGCATGGGGAGCATAGGGGTACCTTCATCCTCAGGATTCATGGCTCATGTGTACTGTCATGCCTCCCGTAGCTGAGCCTAACGCGTAAAGGGGTCACCCTGGTGGAAGACGCAGGCTAACCTGAAGTGCAGAGTCTAAGCCCCAACCGGTGTTCGCCAGAGCTCCTGATGGTGGAGATGGACTTCACTGCTTGTTGGCACCAGGTCACGGTCCTCAGGGTCGCCCCACCATGAGGTGAGCGAATTCGGATCCGGGAGCAGAGGAACCGATAGGGATTAGACGGAAGCGTAGTCACAAGAAAGTCATCAGCTAATGGGGATCGAGAGCCAGGAAGGTCATCAGCCAAAAGGGAAATCAAGAGCCAGGATGGTCGTCAGCCAAAGCCAGGTCATGCACAGAGGAACATGGAAAACAGAAGATAGCAAGCAGAGATGCACCTTGAAGCACAAACACATGAGCAAAGGACTGCAAGCCAACAGGTGATATGTAAATCCTGTGTGCATCCTCATCACTAAGCAAAGCCCAGGAATCAGCAGGTAGTGATGAAGCAATCGGAGTTTATAAAAGACAGCAGTCAGCACATTACCAAGATTGAGAATGGTGTATAGGTGCGCTTGATATATATACAAAAATCATCACATTTCAAAAGAAAAAAACACTAAGTGAAAAATATGTATAAAATGTGTGTAAACCATTAAACTGATAAATACATAAATGATACACAACAATATTGCAATGTGAATGTGAAAACACTCTCTAAAAAAATATATAAAGATGAATGGGTGATAAATAAACAGTCCCAATAAAGTCCATAAACATGTGCAGATTAATCTTCTTAGTGGTAAAGTGCAAATTAAAACAGGTGCAAGATTTGCATAATCATATCCCCCACAGCACCGCGTGATGTGGATAAGGTGATGGTACCCTTACCAGCTGATAAATTGGCATGCACTATAAAGATGACACAGACCAGTATGGCACAGCAAAATTCTTCCCAGGGACCTATCTTTCACCTCGTGTAAAAGTGTTTTTGAGACTCTTACCAAATGTAAGAATATTACAGATCAGGTTGGGGAATTTGTAATGGTCTCCAGACACTCTGCTATCCAGGCAAGTACTCTTTAAATAATCCTACTATGGCTCCTTTACAATAAGGGTGTACACTTCCTCCTTGGGTCACTCCCGGTGTGTGTCCGAAGTCCCCGATCTCCTCTCTATGCTCTCTGCACTGTCTGCACTGTCTACAATGCCTTCAACATCCAAGGCCTTCAGCTTATTTCTGAGCATCACTACCATTCGTAAATTAGCAACTGAGGGATAGGTAATAAGCTCAATTGCAATACAATGTTGTTGTTTTTTTTGCTTAGCTGCATTCCGCTTAAGGCGAGAGCCTGCTACTATGAACTGGCCCCTAATGTAGGCTTTGTGAGCCTCCCATCATGTGGATATCTTGGAGACTGAGCCTTTGTTAAGCCTGACATATTCCTCTAAGGCTTCTGAGATAGTAATTTTGATATCGGCTTGGCGAAGAAGATTATCATTTAATCACCAATAGCATGTACGAGAAACAAAGCTATCTATAAGGAGGTCTAGGGTCAGAAAGAAATGATCCGACCATGAGTTGGTAATGATATCTGACTCCATTATCTTCTGTAGAAGTGGATTTGAGACTAGAAAATAATTTAGTCTGGTAAAGGTGTTATGTACCGGTGAGAAGAAAGAATATTGCTTGCTACTTGGGTGTTTTATCCGCCAGGAATCAAACAGTCTATGTTCTCTGATCCATTGGCGGAGGGAAATAGACTGCTTGATAGTTTTCCTAGAAGGCTGGTGGTCCTGGAGTGACTTCTGGTCTCTGGAAGGGGAGATAGTCAAATTGAAATCCCCTCCTATTACCGTAAGAGGATGTGATGTTGACAGAAGAGGGGATATAGAGTATCAAAATAAACCAATGTGGCCTAAATTAGGGGCATTTACATTTAGGATCATAAAAGGGGTTTTGTCATGTTGGCAGTTGAGAAGAATGAATCGCCCCTGGGTATCTATTGTGGATGAGTGGACTTGAAGTGTGCTATTCCCTTTATTCAATATAGCAACCCCAGCTTAACCAGTTGGGTCAGATGCTGAAAATACCGTAGGGTAATATTTAGGGCAAATTTAAAGGAACTCCCCTTACGGAAGTGAGTTTCTTGGATGAGGATCACATTAGCTTGAGATTGGCAGAATTCCCTCAGGGCCAGCCACAGTTTCCGCAAAAAATTCCACCCTTTAACATCGCATGAGTAAATAGGTAAAGACATTGTACAATAACAATTAGGAGCATCCAAAAATAGCAGGTTGAGAAAACAAAAATAATATCAAACTGTAACTGAACAAAATATAACCAAAAAGTTTTTAAATGTGTAACATGTCTGTCGGAGTAGTTCAAAAAACAACTGCAAGAAAGGAGTAGGCCTAGGGAGGGCCTTTGGGTCCAAAACAGAAAAAACAAAACAGTAAATAAAAAGATAAAAAGCCTGAACAAGCTTAGGAATCCATGGTGCGTACCTTGGATTGATTGGGGTAGCAATGGAGGTCGGAAAGAGGATGGTCGCTTTTCACTAGTCCTCTTAGCCTTTCAATACTCAAGGAGTATATCATCAAGACTATTTCTGAAAATGATCCTAATGGGAAAATGTAGGTATCCTGCGTAGGATATAAAGAACTGTCAGCTAATATTTCACAGGAGGAAGAGATAGAGGTATGACACACCCTACGGACTCTCAATTGAGCCCCAAAGAGACCGTATAGTAGGGGTGTGAACCAAAAAATGGGATTTTGAAGGTGGAGCTTGCTAAGGTGTATAGTAGATAAATAAAAATGAGACAAAAAATAATAAAATAACAAAGTTTTATTACAGTGTCCTTATAAAAACAATCACAAAAAGTGATAATAGTTCAGTGCATAAAGATACATAGTATACAAGGAACCATAGTTGTGTGGTTAGGGCCACTTGTGTCCGACATGTTTCGCCATCAGGCTTCCTCTGGGACATTACAAGCTGGTGACCTCAACACAGGTTCTAAATATAAACAGTATACAGTCAGTTAAGCATGATAATTATAACATTTGTACGATTATTGATATATTTAGGATTTGAGGCTCACCAAACGTTGTATCTAAAACATTGCACATGCATCCATATACCAAGGATCTCCACCGTATCTCCAATGGTGGGTAAAGCACCCTGGACTAAGGAAGTCCAGCCAGGTCTGACCTCACTATAGTGACAGGGACCGGACCGGGCTATGTCGAATCACAGCATATCTAAAAGGATCAATACTTTGTAAAGAAAAAAAAAAATTCATCACCAATAATCCCAGAATATAATTGGGAAAAGAGGCTGTAAGTGTCACAAGATTAGTCTCCAATAGCAAGGCCTTAGAAGTGGGAGGGTAGTAAAAGGAAATGATGGCCAAAGATCAAGGAGAATAAAAGACTCCATGACCAAGAGATACAAAGATTGTAGTGTGTACCATAGATAAACAAGCAGGGTGAGTGCCCATATTATATAGATAGGGGCAGATCATGCCAAAGACCACATAAAGTGCAGATAGATATCACATGTTAAGGTGTGACAGAATGCCTAAAAAGGGTTAATTAAGGAATCTCCTTAATTGTGTGTCTATAAGAGAGCATTTGAAAATGAGCATATAGTGTGATATCGGAAGAACCAGGTCTATATTAGGGAATAGCAAAAAGAGAATCAAAGATGTGAAGTAGCGTGCCAAACAGCAAAGAGTAGCAGAGAGTCCCACATAGAGCCGTGCAATCGAGAGATCCAGTTGATGGGAGGCTTACCTTGGATACTGAAATCGAGTGGTAACACAAGCAGCGCCACTGTAGTCGTGGCCTGTTTGTACCACGCTGCGTTCGGCATTTTATGCACGGTCCCACCGGAAGTGATGAGGTACCTCGTGACCTCCAACTGATCACTTCCGGTGTGGGCGCCATCTTGCGGTCCTAACCGCGCCTGCGCCAAGAGAGAAGGCGGGATCAGGCGAGTCGGAGCGCTACACATTCGCCATGAAAAAAGGGGGCGGACTCGGGGAGTAACGTGGGAGGAGAAGAATGGACAAAAATCTCACAACACCTCCCCCGGCTTGGCGCCCGAATCCCAGTCAAAGAACAAAAGCGTTCTTTGACTGGGATTCGGGCGCCAAGCCGGGGGTGGTGTTGTGAGATTTTTGTCCATTCTTCTCCTCCCACGTTACTCCCCGAGTCCGCCCCCTTTTTTCATGGCGGATGTGTAGCGCCCTGACCCGCCTGATCCCGCCTTCTCTCTTGGCGCAGGCGCGGTTAGGACCGCAAGATGGCGCCCGCACCGGAAGTGATCAGTCGGAGGTCACGAGGTACCTCATCACTTCCGGTGGGACCGTGCATAAAATGCCGAACGCAGCGTGGTACAAACAGGTCACGACTACAGTGGCGCTGCTTGTGTTACCACTCGATTTCAATATCCAAGGTAAGCCTCCCATCAACTGGATCTCTCGATTGCACGGCTCTATGTGGGACTCTCTGCTACTCTTTGCTGTTTGGCACGCTACTTCACATCTTTGATTCTCTTTTTGCTATTCCCTAATATAGACCTGGTTCTTCCGATATCACACTATATGCTCATTTTCAAATGCTCTCTTATAGACACACAATTAAGGAGATTCCTTAATTAACCCTTTTTAGGCATTCTGTCACACCTTAACATGTGATATCTATCTGCACTTTATGTGGTCTTTGGCATGATCTGCCCCTATCTATATAATATGGGCACTCACCCTGCTTGTTTATCTATGGTACACACTACAATCTTTGTATCTCTTGGTCATGGAGTCTTTTATTCTCCTTGATCTTTGGCCATCATTTCCTTTTACTACCCTTCCCACTTCTAAGGCCTTGCTATTGGAGACTAATCTTGTGATACTTACAGCCTCTTTTCCCAATTATATTCTGGGATTATTGGTGATGAATTTTTCTTTTTCTTTACAAAGTATTGATCCTTTTAGATATGCTGTGATTCGACATAGCCCGGTCCGGTCCCTGTCACTATAGTGAGGTCAGACCTGGCTGGACTTCCTTAGTCCAGGGTGCTTTACCCACCATTGGAGATACGGCGGAGATCCTTGGTATATGGATGCATGTGCAATGTTTTAGATACAACGTTTGGTGAGCCTCAAATCCTAAATATATCAATAATCGTACAAATGTTATAATTATCATGCTTAACTGACTGTATACTGTTTATATTTAGAACCTGTGTTGAGGTCACCAGCTTGTAATGTCCCAGAGGAAGCCTGATGGCGAAACATGTCGGACACAAGTGGCCCTAACCACACAACTATGGTTCCTTGTATACTATGTATCTTTATGCACTGAACTATTATCACTTTTTGTGATTGTTTTTATAAGGACACTGTAATAAAACTTTGTTATTTTATTATTTTTTGTCTCATTATTATTTATCTACTATACACCTTAGCAAGCTCCACCTTCAAAATCCCATTTTTTGGTTCACACCCCTACTATACGGTCTCTTTGGGGCTCAATTGAGAGTCCGTAGGGTGTGTCATACCTCTATCTCTTCCTCCTATGTCTAAACAGGGATGTGGTGAAAGCTTGCAGGGTCTACTGGCAATTTAGGCTTGGCGTTTTTTCTTTATACATAGCTAATATTTCACGTTGGGTCCTTCCAAATGATCATAATAGAAAAGAAGGCCTTTCAGTTGCCTGCGGACAGACAGGAGGTTGGGGTGTGTTGTGGGATTGGAAGTCCGGTCTTCATCTTGGTTTTAGCTGGTGTCCAGATCTTGCTTGGAGTGGTTGGGGGTCTCGGACATGGAATAGGTGTCATCAGAGCTTCTTCAGGGAGGGGTTGTTCGCCCAAGTTTAATAAGAAAGCTTCACCCTCTTGGATATCACGGATATGGTGCTGCGTGTCATCTTTGGTTACTGTGAGCTTGAAGGGGAAACCCCAACAATAAATTATGAAATGATTTTGTAGATAGAGGGTCATAGGGCAAAGTGAGCATTGCTTCACTAATGTAATCAGGGAAAGGTCACTGAAGATTTTCAGCTTTTCAGCTTTATAATTGATGGTGGATTTATTGCGTGTGGAGTTTAGAAGAGATCCCTTGCTATCACAGTAGTGGAACCTGACTATGATGTCTCTGGGTTTGGCTCCAGCTGATGGTTTAGGAGCCAGAGAGCGATGAGCACAGTCCAATCGCAAATCAATTTCTAGTACTGTAGAGGTCAGTGTGATAAAGAGGCCCAGTAGGTATTACCATAATTGTGCATCGCCTACTGACTATGGGACTCCATTGATACCAAGGTTTTGCCTTCTTTCCCTTTTTTTCTAAATCTTCTTGTTGAGATTAAAGCTGTGAGATTTGTTGTTTTTGAAGTATGATTGTTTTCCTCTAATACTTGAACTTATTGCACCAGGTCAAATTTAGTTTCTAAAGGATCTGTTCTCTCCTCCACTAATGCAATCTCCCCCCTCAGCTCTTGTGCTATTTTTCTCACTTCACTAGCTATAGTGTGGGATATACTTTGTATTCTGCAGAAGTGTGTGCAGCTTTGCATCCAATATGTCTACCGTTAGGCATGCTGGAGGGAGTGAATTTGTGCAGTGGGTGGATGATTTACCTCAATCATTTGATTTGGGTAGTTGGTGGTTCAAGATGCCGGGGGAGCAGGATCACTCGAGACCGGGGATACAGAGCACGTGACTAATTTCTCCATGCAGGTAGGCCTTGGGACGTTGGCAAGCTTGTAGAATGATTTCTGCTGCCCGATTTTGCCCATACGGATCACAGAGTCCGCCATCATCAGCCACCAAGCATGTGCCCTGGTGTGCTTATCTTTAAACTTTGGTATTGTAGTGGCTCAAATAGAGTTAAGCTAGTTACCTGTTTTAAAAGAAGCAAATTATACTGAAAAACTGGAACCTACTTACCAGTAATGATATAGTGGCTAAGTATTTTTTGTGACCATCTTGAGGTGGCATACAGATGCAGCAGATGTATCAGGGATCAGCTGGTGTATAGCCATTATGCGGGTGGAGACAGAAGTGCTTTATGCACTAAGAAAGGTACATATAGATGTGGTTTATATGCGCAGTGCTCCTGGACATGGGAAGGTGAAACAATTATCATTTCTGATATAGGCGATCAGACTGTGAGAGTAGTCTATCTGATGAACTACGTTTGCAGAGCATTTTATTTAGGGAAAATTAAGAGACCATTCTGAAGACATATTCAAGATCACGTTTATTATGTTGAGAGTGGCATGCTGTTAGTGTCTACTGGAAGGCATGCCTTTCTGAATCATAACTATGACATGATATGACATCTACTAACAGCTAACAAATACTCAATTTGTTATAGATCTCTCATTATTATACCCCTGAGGAAGCAGGCTTGCTAGCTGTGAGACATGTTGGGGATACCACTCTGCAACACTGTGGAGCTTCAGCAGAAGAACTTTGTCTTTATAAATGTTATTATCATACAGTGATAACATAACATGAGCTTGCTACTCTGAAATATGGTGTACTGGAAACCTGCAAACCTATGCTCAATAAATCCACAGAGATTATTGCTAAAAAGTGTGGCCGTTAAATTTGGAGAATATGGCTAAGTCACCTTTTTGGGACTGGGATTTTAAGTGTTTTACATATGTTAAAGGTTTTTAAATATGTGTATGATGAAATAAATAGTAAAAGTCATATTTTTTATGCTTGAGTTTTCCTTTTGTAGTGCCTTAAAAATCCATATACTTTGGGGGGGGGACGAGGTTCCTTTTGTACTGATAACGACCAAAAAACCGACTAGGAACTTGAACTGCCTTGGCATATCCATAGAATCAGAAATACTCCTGTGTTGGCCAAGGATTATGTGGTGTAATTAAAATGCGCAGTACTGTTTTGTGTTATACTGTAGTTATTTAAATTGTTGTGTGTGTATTTTTCAATAGTGTGAATAAAACATCTTTTTTATTATGAAGAGAATATGTGGTGCTCATGCCTCTGGCCTATAGTTGACACTATTTACAAATGTTAGACGTGTAGCAAAGTCAATTCTCTGTACAAGTTTGTTCCACTTCTTGTTATGGTATATATTTAGAAGCACTTTAAAGTTGTTCTGCTTCCTTGACTACAGTACACAACATCACGCACTTGTACTTTTTTTCACTTTTTTTCCTATTATTATACACCTGTCTGTTCCTCCAGCTTAGAAGCCTCCAACTCTTAGGACCTATTCACACCTGTGTGATGCATTATATGCTTTTGTTGCGTGTTTGTTATGTGACAGCATAAGGCTGCTCATTCACCTCAATGGGCTGCTGATTGTTAAAAAATATCCATTCAGATACTTAACTGACTGGATGACAGATGTAATTGCATAATGGTGGCATCTTCCAACTTATATGGTACTTGCACATGCACACGGTACCCTATACAGCCCATAAATCTGGTTTTGTCTGGGTTGATTTACTAAAACTGGAGAGTGCAAAATTTGGTGCAGCTCTGCATATAAACCAATCAGCTTCAAGTTTTTTTTTTGTCAAAGCGTAATTGAAAACGTTGAAGTTAGAAGCTGATTGGCTACCATGCACAGCTGCATTACATTTTGTACTCCCCAGTTTTAGTAAATCAACCCCTCAATGTCTGAATTGGACACATCTGCCTCAGACAACTGGATAACTACAATTAAATGCCTATTGTTTAGTCAAATCTCCTTCAACTAAAGAAGAATTCTCGTGATCTTTAATAAATAAATACTGATCCACATATTTGTGACTAAATATCTGTACATATATTTCCACTGAATTGGAACTGAATTGTGGAGAAATCCCTTCTTTAGTTTAGATATTGTTTTCCATCATCTCTTCTCTCCTAATAGAAGCCTGGTTTTTGGGTATTACTAATGTTGGTACCAGACATAGCTCAGTTGCCAAAAATATCTATTTAGTGGGGAAAAAAATAGGACATTGACCTGTGCCACATCCTGATATACTAAAGAAAAAAAAGATTACAGAACATAGTCCTGCTAGTGGTGGGCTTTAAAGGCACTCACATAAATATTTTATATAAAATATAGTATTTATTTTGACATCATTAAAATTATGGTAAACACCGTATAAATAGATTTACACAGCAATACAAAAGAGCATGTTGAATATAAACTTGTGGCATATCATTACGCTTCTATAATACACTTCAAACAAGAGGTAGATAAATGCATGTAGTTGGTCAACGCGTTTTGCTTTCTGGTTCTTCAAGACCAGCCACAAATATGCCAAATGCAACTAATTATGAAAACAAATAATGTCATTAGTTATACACATTTACAAAACATTGTTGCAATACAGACATTTTCTCAATATTAATGCATTGGATTCAAAATGATCGTCACTTTCACACTTGAGACACAGGCCGAGTCCAAAACGCCTGCGGGGCGAGCACATAGGACAGGGGACGAGTGGCAACAAGGGTATAACTCTATATATAACATTGAAAAAAATGAGAATTTCATAATTAGTTGCATTTGGGCAGCACAGTGGTGTAGTGGTTTGCCCTTTCACCTAGCAGCAAGAGGGTCACTGGTTCGAATCCCAAACATGACACTACCTGCCTGGAGTTTGCATGTTCTCCCTGTACCTGCGTGGGTTTCCTCCGGGTACTCCGGTTTCCTCCCACACTCCAAAGACATGCTGGTAGGTTAATTGGATCCTGTATAAAAAAAAAAAAATTGGCCCTACTGTGTATGTATGTGATTAGATTGTAAGCTCCTTGAGGGCAGGGACTGATGTGAATGTACAATGTAAATGTAAAGCGCTGCGTAAATTGACAGCGCTATATAAGTACCTGAAATAAATAAAATAATAAATAAAATAAATTTGACATATTCGTGGCTGGTCTTGAAAAAGCAGAAAGCGAAACGGGTCGACCAACTACATGCATTTATCTACCTCTTGTGAAAAGTTTATTATAGAGGTGAAACGATATGCCACGAGTTTATCTTCAACATGCACTTTTGTATTGCTGTGTAAATGTATTTATATGGTGTTTACCATAATTTTAATGATGTCAAAATAATTACTATATTTTATAAAAAATATTTATGTGAGTGCCTTTAAAGTCCACCACTAGCAGGACTGTGTTCTGCATTTTTTTTTTAAATCTATTTAGTGGTCAAACCTGTTGGGAATGCCTGCCCCATGCACTGACATCAATGAAATTGATATGAGTTACACTGATGAGTTGTGGGAGCTGCCCATAGAACACCTCACAATGGAGCAGGTTTGTGCTCTGCCTTGTTCTTTACTGAAAGTGCATGGGTGGAGAGGACAATCAGAGCTTGTCTTGGGATGCCCCCAACCCCCCACATTCCTAGTGACAGCCCTTGTCTCCCTGGTGCCCAGGACAAGCACTGTCTTTCAGTGCTCATTACATATTCATCTCCTTGTCAGCTACATGGTAGAGCAATAGTGAAGGGGGGAGTGTGCATGCTGTTTTTAATGCTAGCTCATCATCAGCACTACCTAGAAGGACAGAACAAAGTGCTACATGAACTTGGTCCAATGTGAGACAGACTGAACTAAGATGTTTCAATGAGATTTCTTCTTCCAGGCCACCCTAACAATCCAACCAGGCTATTTCAGATTAGAATAAGAACAGTGTGCAGGTGGGTTACAAATGTGACAATTTCTGCCTAAAGCCCCTTATTACATACATAGTTACATAGTTTGTGAGGTTGAAAAAAGACATCAGTCCATCCAGTTCAACCTATGATGTGTGTGTGTGTGTGTTTTCTGTTAACCATACATTGAATACCCCTGTATGTTGTGGTCTTTAAGGTGCCCATCTAATAGTTTTTTGAAACTATCGATGCACCCTGCTGATACCACTGCTTGTGGAAGAGAATTCCACATCCTTACTGCTCTGACAGTGAAGAACCCCTTACGTATTTTAAGGTTAAACTGTTTCTCCTCTAGTTTTAGTGAGTGGCCACATGTCTTATTATATTCCCTTTCTCTAAAAAGTTTGTTCCTTATGCTAGGGTCATCACCAGTACAGTATTTGTATATTGATATAATATCCCCTCTAAATCCTCTCTACTCCAGAGAGAATAAGTTCAGTGCTTGTAGTCTTTCCTCATAGCCGAGGGTGGGGGGGGGGGGTTGCTGGGGGGGATTTGGGCAAACGTCTGTTTTGCTAATTCGTTTGGCAAAACAATTAGGGCTTGTTTACACTTGCTTCAAAATGTGGCACTGGAAACACTTTTTTAAAGCACTCTAAATGCCAATCAATGCTCCTGTCAATAAATAAAATGGTTACCTTACAGTTCTGTTCACATTGTTGTGTTTGCTTTGCTTCACTTCAAAAAAACTTACCCCATATGGCCTGTTTCACACAGGCTTCAGCTTGTATAAGAGCAGTGTGAACAGCAAGTTTTTATAAACCATGTTCAGAACTTTCAGTAAACATTGATGAAGCTTTTAAAGTGCCAGTCAGCTTCAGTTTGTAAATGTTGAACACAGATCCAAATGGGAGAGCTGATTGCCACTTTAAACAAGCTGCTAGCAGGCTTCAGCACTACTTGAAGCTTGTTAAAAGCATGCTGAAGCCCACTAACCTGCTTGTTTAAAGTGACAATCAGCACTTCTATTAAGATCTGTGTATTCATTTTCAAACAGGAGCTGAAGGATGCTTTAAAGGCTCAGAAAAAGCTGTTGCAGATTGCCAAAAGCTTGCTGAAAGTTTCATTAAAGCTTGCTGTTCATGCTGCACTTATCCAAGCTGAAGTCCGTGTGAAACAGGCTTGTAGTTTTCTAGGTGCTTCAAATTGTATCCAAAGCCTCCATAGACGTCTATGACAATGCTCGTTTACAGCACTTGAGGCTTTTGAGGGGCTTTTATTCAGCATTAGCTTTGCTTTGTTTTGGAGGTATAGCAGGTATGAGATATCACAGGATGCACTGGGAAACCAACAAGGAAATTGGAAAAATGCCATCAGCAGTCACTTCCAGTTCATGTGTATATATTCTGGAATTGCCTGGTGCAGACTTGAAATCTGCTGTGCAGCATGGAGCAGCAGGAAGGTAAGTGGGGTCTGGACTGGAGCAGAACAACCAGAAGATTGCACATGTGGGTGTGCAACATGGGAACACTATAGCAGAAGGTGAGCGGAGACCCGAGAGAAAAGGACTTAATGGCAGAGGATCAGTAGAGCTGGGGGACAAGAAGAAACTAGCAGATGTTTTACGTGGTGGGCAGCATGGGAGCAATATAGTGGAAGGTAAGCGGAGACCGGAGAAAGAGGAGGATCAGCAAACCACATGATGAGCTGGCTGTTACTACTGAGTGGGGGATCAGCAGAGCTGGGGTTTACTGCTGAACAGGGGATCAGGAAAGCTAGGGGTACTACTCAGTGAGGCATCATCAGAGCTGTGGGTACTATTGAGCATGGGATTTGCTTAATGAGGGTACAAAAAAAGCTGAGGATCTGCTCAATGAGGGTACTAAGAAGCTGGGGATCTGCTGAACACGGTTACTAATGAGCTGGGGATCTACTTAGTGGGGATACCAATCCCTGCTCAACTTCTGCTACAGTGTTCCCATATTGCACACCGCGCGTACCATCTGCCAGTTGCTCTGCACCCAGCTCACCTTCCTGCTGCTCCACACTGCACACTAGATGTGACATCTGCACCAGACACTCCCAGAATATATACACATGAACCGAAAGTGACTGCTGATGATGTCTTTCTGGTTCGCTTGTTGGTTTCCCAGTGCATCCTGAGATATCTCATACCTGCAATACCTCCAAAACAAAGCGAAGCTAGCTCTGAACAAAAAAAACTCTCAAAAGCTGCAAATGCTGTTAGTGAGCATTGTCATAGACTTCTATAAAGGCTTTAGAGATGCTTTGAAGCACCAACAAAGTGGCATGGGGTATAATTTTTTAAGCAAAACAAATACAATGTGTGAACAGGACTGTAGGCTTACCATTTTATTTAGTGACAGGTGCTTTGATTGACATTAAAATTGCTTTAAAAAAGTGTGTCAAATCCCCCGTTTTGAAGCAAGTGTAAACGAGCCCTTAAAGTCATAGCAAGTGTAAATGAGCCCTTATTCGGTCTTCCATCTCTAAGCCTCCTTTTGTTGTTAGCCTGGCCATACATGGATCGAAATTTATCTGGTTCTGCAGGCACCTGCTGAATTTCGGTATGGCCACTGTGGGTGAACAGAAGTCAATCTACTGATCAACTTCTGTACAACCACTCTGTTGGAAAAAAGACGCTCGATCAGTGCCGTGGCTATTAGAGTGCATTGTATTCTGACACTGGGAACGTCTATCCGCTGTCAGAATACAATGACACAATGGGAAAGATTCCTTTATCCATCTCAAATGTGTGGATGGGGTAATCGGGTCATTTTTTTGGTTCAACGCACTGGCTGAACGGAAAAAAACTGAACCATATATGGGCAGCTTTAGGCTCTAGTTCCATTTAAAATGGGGGAAGTTATTAATCCATGTGGTCTAATTTTATGAAAGTTATTCAAAATGTAGTCAACCGAATGTATGATTTTCATTTCACATGATAGATCTACTTGAGATTATTTAAGAATAGCTTTTTTGAGATTGTAGGACACTTTCATCACCTTGCTTTCATCACACATTCATCTGCAGGGAAATGTATGCATTTAATTTGTTAGTGGGCTTTTCCTGTCTTAGAATCTCCTTGGCAAAAAGTGCTGCCCAAAATTGTGTTTACTGATTATGTTGCTATAGTTAATTTTAAAACATAAGTACTATGATAATTCTGAAATGTAAATACATAATTCCATCAAAACTTATTAGAGATTGACACTGTTTCCTATGCAATTTAGAAACAGATGGATATATGAAAAAATGTGTTCTTCTGTCTAGTTCATACCACTGCTAGGCCCAGGAGATGTGATAACTATCTGGATCTAGTAGAGAGTCATCATATTTGATGACTAGGTATAACACACTTTTCGAAAAGTGTCTGGATGTGTGTCCATGAGCCTCTAGAATTAAAAGATTTTTGTTTTCAAAATTAGAAATTATATAATTTCTGCACAGAAAAGGAGTTGGGCCCCCATCTTCTGGGCGTCTGCCATCAGCTCACGGAACTGGAGAATATTTGACCTGGTCTCAAAATACCAACCAACTCATTCTCTTTGTTCCTCCTGCTCTCTAGCTCCCTTGTAACCTCTTCCCATGCTCACCTCCAGGACTTCTCCCAAGCCTCTCCGATCCCCTGGAATGCTCTACCCCAATCTGTCTGATTATCTCCTACTTTGTCCACTTTCAGACGATCCCTGAAAACAGATCTCTTCAGAGAAACCTATCTGGCAACCACCTAACAACTGTACTTTTATTTTCTCCATCAGCCCATCCCCCACAGTTATTACCTCTTGTATCTCTTGACCCTCCCTCTTAGATTGTAAGCTCTAACGAGCAGGGCCCTCTGATTCCTACTGTATTAAAGTGTATTGTATTTTTACTGTCTACCCTCAAGTTGTAAAGCGCTGCATAAACTGTTGGTGCTATATAAATCCTATATGATAATAATATTTACCATAGGAGGGAACCAATTTGCCATAACCTTTCTACCATTTATGGTGCCTTGATTCCACCAGCGACAGATTTTACCCCTGCCTTCCTCTCTAAGTGGGAATCGCTGTGTGAAAATTCTCCATTTTGCTCAGAAATCCTACATAGCCACTAAGGTCCAAGAGACCAATTATAATATCCACTAGGTGATATAGGGTGCCCAGGATCCTGCATTGTATCTTTCCGCAGGTACCTCATACTTGCTGGTAATGTGGCGTCAGACTAGGTATGATGTTACACATTTTCTGGGATTGACAGAAAATTTGACCATTTTGGCAAGTGGTGGCTAGTACCATCAAACACCTGACTCATGTTGATTTATTGGATAACCTCGAGGCATGCCTGCTGCACCTCATGCAATGACCCATTTAAAAATACAAGGCCTCTCTTACCATGCAGTTACTAAATGCTGCCAATATGTGCATTCCCATATGTTGGAGGTCTGTGCACCCACTCTTAATGTCTCTCTGATTCTCTGAAATCAATGACCTCAGGGACATGGAAGACTTTACGGCTACCCTTTTATAACAGCTAGGAGTCTTTTTGTGATCCTTAAGACCGTTGCAATATTTTGTTTACACAGATGATCTACAGGTCTCATAAACCGGGCTGATTTTCTAGGAGACTTTTTATTGTGAGGTCCCAGGTGAGAGAATTTACCTTCCTAGTTCTTAATGTCTCTCTTTGGCTTCTTCTCATCTCCTTCACTCTCCCTCCTGTTTAGGGCACTTGCCTTTGTTTCTCTAATTTCTGCTTGCTATCCTCCTCCTTCTTCACTTACTTACTAATCCTGTCATTTAGTCTTTACTCCCTTATTGGGCTATACTGGCCAAGGGGTCACCTCTTCTGGAATTTTTTACTTTATATTCAACATGGCTGCATTTCTAAGTTAGGGCTTCTCTATATAGGTTGGAAACACTGGAGATACCTACCACTGCACCCTCTCAGTTTTGCTTATAATTTAATGAATTGAAACTCCTATCTTGTATGCTCCTATTCATTGAGCTGACTTCGTAGTACTGATGATGTCTGGGATATCTGCCTACTTATACCACTGTATCATGCAATACCTTTGACCGGTTTTCACAATGCAACTTAGGGTAAAATAAAGTCTTTTGGAAAAAAAATAAATAAATAAAGTAATTCCAAAAAAAAAAAAAAAAAGAAGGAGTTGGGCAGTGAAGCAATGCTTGCTGAGCGAAAAAGTGTATAGTATTTTAGAATTTACTTTATAAAGCAGCGCTGCAGATCTCACTTAGTATACAATTTGTGCAAGTAAATTAATTCCTATATGTATGTCTGCATGCTCAAATAAACAAATCCACAGTGTTAGTGCTACTGTTTCTTGTAGTATAAGTCTAGCATAAGTCTGTTTTTGATGCAGCTTTGGGGAAGAATTTCTTTAGGAATTATCTGCATTCAAATTTTCCATATACTATAACTACAATTCAGTTCCCGAAAAAACTGATACTTTCTGTGAAGAACACCTTACTGTAGAAGTCATACCATTTTAGTAGTCATGCACATGAGCAAGATTAAAACTTGTGTGGCCAACCACTCCCACTGCTAAGCACATCATACCTAAACAGGTCCAAAGCAGAAACAAAGGAAAATGATTCACTTCAGTGAACCATAATTCTTATTGTGTTATTGTGTATTAATTATAATGATGCTGTGGAGGAAATGGGCACTAATGCATTATTCCTGGATTCAGAAACTGAGTCAGAACTGAGGTATATTTAAACAGTTCTGTCACTAGCAAATATAAAAAAAAGTGTCTACTTGTTTCTAGTAGCCTACAGCTTATAATAGCAGGAAACAGAATGCTACTAAACGAGTAACAGATATTTCCCTGTTTCCTCATCTCACATTTAGGGTAAAGATCAGAAAAACTTGTAGCAAGAGAGCATCTGCTTGTCATCACCCTTAATCTTACAAACCAATTGAAATGGCACTGCTAAGTTTTACTGCTTTATAATATGGACAAGGACCAATTTGAAATATGTTAGGCAACCTTTTGATTTTTTTTTCAGAGGCACACACATTCTATGCATTAAACAATTAATAGCAGATTTTTGCTTTTTTATTGAAAGGTAGAAATGGTGCGAAATGATGTGCCTAATTCTGTGTAAATTATGCACAGCTAATTAACATACCAGAAAATGGCACTTATTGTGTCAAAACAAGGACGATATTACCAGTTTAAATACATCTTCTTTTCCGTAAGTCAGAACATATCACCTGTAATGTTTCAGAAAACGCTATGGTAAGACATGCGCTAGAAAATCAAAAGTATTGGCACTCCTACCTTTAAACGCACATGAACTCTTATGGCATCCCAGTCTTAGTCTGTAGAGTTAAATATTGAATTGGCCCACCCTTTGCAGCTATAACAGCTTCAACTCTTTTGGGAAGGCTGGAGAGGCTTGTAGAGAAGGCCTAGCTCACAGTCTGTGCTCTAATTCATCCCAAAAGTGTTCTATCAGGTTTAGGTCAAGACTCTGTGGGGTTGATTTTTAGGGTTTGGGCTTGGCCCCTTAGATCCAGTGAAGGGAACTCTTAAGGCATCAGCATACCAAGACATTTTGGACAATTTAATGCTCCCAACTTTGAGGGAATAGTTTGGGGTTGGCACTTCCTGTTCCAACATGACTGTGCACAGGTGCACAAAGCAAGGTCCATAAAGAAACAGATGAGCGAGTTTCTGGTGGAGGAACTTGACTAGCCTGCACAGAGTCCTGACCCTAACCCGATAGAACACCTTTGGGATGAATTAATGCACAGACTGCGAGCCAGGCCTTCTGTCCAACATCAGCGCCTGACCTCACAAATGCGCTTCTGGAAGAATGGTCAAATATTCTCATAGATATAAATCTTGTTGATAGCCTTCCCATAAGAGTTGAAACTGTTATAGCTGCAAAGGGTGGGCCAACTCAATATTGGACCCTACAGACAAAGACTGGGATGCCATTAAACTTCATGTGCATGTAAAAGCAGGAGACCCAATACTTTTATTAATATAGTGTATCTACCTAGTGCTAATTAGGCAACAAGTGGAGTCATGATTGGGAGTGGGTAATACTCTGTTGTTGCGGGTACTCTTAAATCTGGATGTATGATAGAACAGGTCATAAGTGATTGCTGTTAATCTCTAGCCACCTGATCTAATCAAAGTATGTATAGCCTTCTCACACTGGTTTTGTGTGCAATGCTCTGTGGGTAAATCTGTAGCACAGAGCGCGAATGCGTATGTTGCAGATACTCATACAGGATTCCATAGGCCCTGGCTACAAAGGGGGCACAGAGAGAATGGGAATATAGCAGCCAGGGTACTTTTGAGAAATTGAGAAATGAAGCTAAGTGAAGGAAATTATAAAAAATATAAAAAAAAGAAAAAGAAAACCAAAATGATTAACCTGTCAGGTTTTTATTGCTATCTGTGTTCTTGTTAAGGAGAATAAATGTCTCTATTTTTCCTGTTTGCCATTATCAAACATTGCCATTTTATCAAAGAAAATGAAATTTAAAAAAGGAACTAAAAATTTGAGTTGTACCCAGAATAGAGGGGGAACCTTCCAATAGGGACACTGACAGTCACTTTACTCTACCGAAAATTAAAAGTATTGCCTTTAGTTCTACTTTAAAATGCACGTGAGTCATGTTATCTACTTTAAAATGCATGTGAGTCATGTTATTTTATGTGATTTAAGGAAAACATTTTAATACTACTTTAAGCATGGCTGCTTAAGCCCAGACAGATTTTACATTTCGATTTCAAACAGCCTTGTTACCTACTTGGGAATTTTGTAGAAAATGAAAGGTAGCATTGTGTTCAGCACCAATGCCATCCACACAGTTTGGGATTCTTCAGATTTCACTATAATCACAGGAGGATTCAGCACAGTTGCTGTTTACAACACATCCAAGGGAGCTGTGAATTAGCAAGAGGAGGGATTCTGGTAGGTGGTCTTGGGGGAGCGATATATTGGGTTATGTAGGTAGCCATGAAAAGGCTAAAAATGCACATCATCACTCTGAGTTGGTTTCCTATCATGACTGTTAAAATGATAGGGGTCAAATCCAGGGCTTTTTTTCTCAGTAAAAGGGTGCAGGAGCTAACCCCCCCCCCCAGGTAACGCCTGTCTCCGCCCATACCCACCGCTAAAGCCACCTCTTAGGAATGTCTCTTGTCTCCACACCTAAATAGCTCTCAGCACTGTCCCCTTTGAAAAACAGGGAACAAAGTATAATATGGGACCTGTACAAGTAATTTGTAAGGAATTAGTTAATAAAAGGCAATACAGTAAAATGTACAAAACTTTAGAAATATCCAGTGCTTGCCAAAGTAAGCTCTGAGGCACTTCCAGATGATTTCAACAGGCCCATATCCTGCAAAGAGACAGGCTCATATCCAGCAAAAAGACAAGCCCATTGTAATGATATCCTGCACTGGATATACGAAAAGCTGTTGCAGGCAGCCATTTTGTTCAGAAGCAACCATTTTGTACAGTCTGGCAGCCCAGATATACATGCAGTGATATTCTGCCCCCTCCCCACCTCAATTAACTCATGGAATGCATAGGTTTTACACTTCAAAAGAACCATTATCTAAACTCAAACCACTAAATGATCTGGCAGGATGTCTGCTCTTCCAACAGGCCTGTCGTAAAACTTTGAACAAATGCATTAAGGATGACCAGAACTGAGTCGTAAATAGCACTCAACCAAGCTGTTCATTAAAAAGCTTAACAGATACACACACGATTCATAAATGCAGACAGGAACATGACACATTAACAATAAGTATATATTTGTATGAGAAATATCCTACTGATTGAATTAAGGCCATGCATAACCATCCTATCACATATAGAATAGAAGATAGAGGTCAGATATTCCCTGTGTGATAATTTGGTATCCCTAGATGCAAAATGACATGCTGAATGATAAACTATCAGTTTAAAGAATGTAACCAGTACATATTTTGAGACATAACTAGTAGTATAAATCTGTCGAAAAAGGAGGTCCTGATATTGTCATAACCCCAGGACAGCCCATTGCCACTCCGTTTTAATTGGTTAGGGGCATCAGTCAACACCCCTTTGATTAAAGAGAAAGGCTGACTCAAACTCAGTTATCAGAGTTCTCATGGCAAAATCAAAGAAGGAACATCTATCAAGTTTGAAAACCGATCACAACTGGCTCATCGATTGAACTCTGATAACATCCAGGACATTGAATGCAAGTATTCTTACTTCTCAATTCTACCTTATTTTTCTAATTGCTGAATTGTGTCTCTATTTCTTTGAAACACCTTTTTTTCTGTAAATATTTTATTTGCACCAATTTTGACATTTTTATTATTAAACTTTATTTTGAAAAGTGTTAACCTTGTCCCTAAGCTCTTAATGCAAGTTAACAAAGAATCTGTCTCTTGAAGAGTGCTACTGTATAGAATAAATCCTATGAACATTCCTGTCTGTGGTGACAGTGTAGGGTGCAGCTGAGAGTGGCATTGTTAAGTAAGTGATGGAAGGGTGTGAGACTGGCTGGTCCTTTGTCACGAGTTAGTGAGAAGGGCAGGGATCTGATACCCGCCTCCGTCACACCCATATCCAACAAAAGACAATCCCCCATATCCAGCAAAGGGACATTCCCATATCCAGCAAAAAAAGACTCAAATCCTGCAGCAGACATCCCCATATCCAGCAAAGAGACAGGCCCATACCCAGCAAGAGACAGGCCCATATCCAGCACAGACACATCCTTATATCCCATAAGAGACAGGCCCATAGATCTAAAAATAAACATTACCCATATTCAACATATCAAGAAGGAGCTATCCCCATATCCAGCAAAGAGACAGGCCCATATCCAGCAAAGGGACAGGTCCATGTCCAACAAGAGACAGCCTCCCATATCCAGCAAAGAGACATTCCCATATCTAGCAAGAGACAGGCTCCTATCCAGCAAGAGACATCCCCATATCCTGAAAAGAGACAGGCCTACACCCAGCAAGAGACATCCCCTTATACAACAAGAGACATCCCAATATCTAGCAAGAGACAGACCCATATTCAGCAAAAAGACAGACCCATATATCCAGCAAAATATAGGCCTATAAATCCAGCAAGAGACAGGCCCATATATCCAGCAAGAGACATCCACTATATTCAGCTAGAGATAGCCCCATATTCAGCAAAGAGACATCCCCATATCCATCAGGAGACATCCCCATATAGAGCAAAGAGACATCCAAAAATTCAGCAAATAGACAGCCCCATATCCAGCAAGAGGAAGCCCCATATCCAGCAAAGAGACACCCCAATATCCAGCAAGGAATAGGCCCACATATCCAGCAAGAAACATCCCCCATTTTCAGCAAAGAGACATTCCATATCCTGCATAAGACAGCCACATATACAGAAAAGAGACAGCCAAGCAGCCCCCATATTCAAGCAGCATTACCAGACATCCCCTATCCAGCAACACTGACAATAATTAAATTACCAAAAAAGCAATGTCTTTACAGGAAAGTGAGCAAGCAAGGCAGGCTAGCACATCACAGCTCAGCTTGTTTTCACAGCTGCGATTGCCACCAAAAAAGAGGCATGCCATCCAGTCTTCAGGAAGTGTTGGAGTGCAGATGATATTACTCCACCTTCCACTCTGTAAGGGCTGCAGCTGGCACTAAAGGGTTAAGTCCCAAATTTCTTGGTTTGAGGCACCAAAACCCAACAAAAACTACTACCAGGGATGACAGCTAAAAAATACTCTAGGTCTGGGAATCACACCTTCTCTACAATTAAAAAGAAAGTTATTCTCCCTCACTATCCTTGGCGGAGGTGCAGGTAAGCCGTTCTGGCACATTCGACCAGAAACAAATCCCTGGTCATATAAAAAAACACACTCATTTATTAGTCAAGAACTTGTTGAAAATATTAAGAATAACACTTAAATTATCTTTAATATATTTACTGCCTAAGAAATAAGTGATTCAATTGAACTTCAAGTTTTTATCAAGTCTGTTGGTTGACTGTAGAATAAAGTTTACCAACTCTAATCCCAGATAAAAATAAATAATCTAGACCAGAGATCTCCAAACTACGGCCCTCCTGCTGTTGCGGCACTACATGCGCCACGAGGCATCGCAAAACTCTGACATTCACAGGCATGACTAGGCATAATGGGATTTGTAGTTCCTAAACAACTGGAGGACCATAGTTTGGAGACCCCAGATCTGAACAGAAGGAAAATAAAAAGTTCAAAGAACAGAAGATCACTTCAATGGCAAATCTGTAAGCTTACATTATAGCACTTAGATTACTGTGCACAAAAACAACAGCTCACAAGCTGTTTTTTTTTTTCACATTATGCAAGTATATTTACAACTGTTTTTATTATCTTTTTTTACTAAATTGATCAATATTTCTTAAATAATAATAATTATCAGTATCAAGATGTCTTTACATTTTACACTCATTTCCTGAAAGTTTCCCATTTCTATATTCAAAGTATATGTCTATATTTAATTTAGGAATTTACAAAACATTAAACAAGTGTTGTGAGTCTTTAAATTCTGTTTAGATATATTTAGAATTTAAAATGTGTAGGTATTATTAATTTTTCCAAACCTATTATTTGTGACACTTCCTGAAAACGGAATGTTGCATAAGTTACACAGCTAGGCTGCAATATATTATAATAAATTATGGTCATTAGAGCCTAAATGTGTTAATTTACACATGTTAACAGGCCTAGAGGACAAGAGAGGTTTTAATGAATTCTCTGACGGAGTATGTGCATGTGTGTTGTTTGTTGTTTTCTACTCCCTTGACCCGAGTGGCAGCGAATAGCTTGCAAATTGTCTACTGGTTCATTAGCATTATCAAACTAGTCCTGGGATACGTGATCTCTGCTCAAAATTCCAGCTGCTACTATAGAAACACTAATCTGCTGTCATGTTAGTGCAGTTAAATGCTGGCTTTCAAAACAAGTTTATATATTAAATGCACACTTATGAAAAGCAAGACAAATTATTTTCAAATATCAATGAGTATGAATTATACACACACAAAGAAAAAAAAGAAACACTTTGACTTATTAATTTGTCATCCATGTTGTGTATGCACATGGGGAAAAAGCAGGATATATATATATATATATATATATATATATATATATATATATATATATATATATATATTCCAGATATAATATATTTTTACAATATGTTCTGTATTACTTACACAATTTGAAGCTGTGATTGTCTGAGGGCTAGTTAAAGCAGTGTTTCCATTGTTTACGCTCACCCAAACATCCATAGTTCTAGAAAAAATACCAAGAAAATCAAGCATATTACTTTATATGAATCCATTTATATAGAGGCATCAAGGTCTGAGATCCTTTTAAATAAAGCTCTCTCTTGCTAATTGATAATACATACTGTTATTATAGTGCATACTGGGATAAATAGGTGACAATAGACACCAAAGGTGATAAGCATACACAGCAAGTCAAGGTGTGTGCAGTGTGCAGCACTGGACATGTCTTCTGTCATTCCACTATGCAGTCTTAGGTCTTCACTTTCCTATTAAGAGGCTGCCACATTGCATTGTTTGATGCAGTGGCAGTTGAATGTCTGAGCTTCAGCTTTGAACTGAAGTCTATGTTTTTATATGTTTTTTACTGGGGATCCGTGATCCAGTGTTAGGCACTGGCAACTTGTAAAAACTGTTGGTACTTGTAGTACCATTTGCAGCCTATGCGAGCATTTAAAACTTGCAGGTAGTGACAGGTACACTACATGGTGTCAGCAGATTTGCATAATTTGTACAACACTATTAAGGTGGTAGCCAGAACTATACTAAACATGCAAACACCAGAAATTAGCTCTTCATCTATTTAAGTGTAACTACATGTACACGGATGCCTTTACAAATACAAATTCTTACAGGTTTACCATCTATGCAGTATGACGGGCGGTTTTCTGTGCTAGGGTTTTTGTGCTGCTTGACCTTGTAACATATCAATGCTTTAAATACAGAGTTAAAACTACCTACTTAGAGTAAAATTCTGCTTTCCATTAAAAAAAGAAACAATATTCCATGTTTATATATATATATATATATATATATATATATATATATATAGAGAGAGAGAGAGAGAGAGAGAGAGAGAGAGAGAGATTTTAGGACACAGAAATTCAGAGACAGTTGGGTTATACTGGTGCCTAAAAACAAACAATTGTGGCCAGCCTGGTATAACCACTTCTACTCCCAGTGTGCCTTGGTTTTGTAGAAAAATAGTGCCAATAGCATGATCATAGGCAGGTGGTGGTGGTCCTTAACCACTTGCCGACCGCCGCAAGTACATATACTGCGGCAGTCAGCCCCTCACAGGCAAAGTGACGTACCGGTACGCTACTAGCCTGTGAGGCTCTGGGGAGCGAGCGCGCGCCGCCGGAGGCGCGCTGCCGCGCGGTCACGTCCCCCCCGCGCGTGTGAGCGGCGGACCCGATGTCCGCCGCTCACTCACGATCCTCCGTGACAGCGGGAGAAAGGCAGGCGGCTAGTGTAAACACTGGTAGAAAGGACAAAAAAGAAAAAAGAAAAAGAGGGGCGCACCGACCTAGTGCATTACCATAAAACCATTTATTAAAATATTAAAAAGTGTACAAAGTACTCACAAAACTAGTGTGATACAACACACATCGAGAATAGCATATACAGTCTCCAAGGTAGCCAGGTCCCAATTGTGACGAATGGGCATGCAGATGGTCGCATGGGGCTGCTATGGCTAGGCTGATGCGTTTCAGGGGCGAGCCCCCTTCCTCAGAGCCAGATGAAATGTTTTTTCTTGGCTAGTGTAAACAAGCTGCCTGTCATTCTCCCCTGTGTAGGAACAGTGATCATATGGTTCTACTATGTAGGACCGTTGATCATTGTTCCTACACCTCAAGCCACAGCCAATCACAGTTCGAATCACGCCCCTAGGGACACACACAGCCCCTCCCTCTCAAATAAAGTTAACCCCTTCACTACCAGTGTCATTTTGCAGTAACAGTGCATATGTATAGCACTGATTACTGCAGTAATGTCACTGGTAACCCCAAAAGTGTCAAAAATGTCAGTCAAGGGTCCGATCTGTCCGCCCCAATGTCGCAGTCCCGCAAAAAAAGATTGCCGCCATTACGCGTTAAAAAAAAACAACAAAAATCGTTCCCTTAGTTAGTAAACGCGATAACTTTTGCACAAACCAATCAAAATACGCTTTTTGCGATTTTTTTTACCAAACATATGTAGCATTAAACAAATTGGCCGAAAATGTTAAAAAATTTTGATTTTTAAATTTTTTTGGGGGGGAATTTCATATAAAAAAATGTGAAAAATATTGTTATTTTTACAAAATTGACGCTCTTTTTTTGTTTATAGCGCATGATCAAAAAATCGCACAGGTGATCAAATACCACCAAAAGAAAGCTCTGTTTGTGGGAAAAAAAGGACGTCAAATTCGTTTAGGTACAGCGTCGCACGACCGCGCAATTGTCCGTTAAACTCACGCAGTGCCGAATCGCAAAATACCCCCTGGTCAGGAAGGGGGTAAAATCTTCCGGGGCTTAAGTGGTTAATGAACTCCAAGAAATGGATTTTACAGTAGTGTAAAAATCACACTTTCTTTTTCATTTATTGAGGGACACAGGTATTTAGAGACAGGTGGGATGTCAAAATTCAGTCCAAATAAGCAGTAGATAACAGCAACAAAACACTAAAAGGCCCCCAAAACATCAGCATAGCTAGGGATGACCTGAAGCTGGAAGAGGCCTGAACATCAACCTTGTAAATCTTAGAGAATGTGTACATAGAAGAGCAGATGACAGCCTTTAAAGGGTAACTCCCCTTCCGTGGGGGAAAAAATAACAAATAACCAAAAAACAATATAGCGTATACAATTGCGACACAAATCATATTGTAGTTGAATTTTATTAAAAAATACCTTTCCTTTTCAATCTGCAGCACTATTTTTTTCTGAAAATGCGATGCAATATGGCTTCCTGGAGCCATTCTGTACACAGAATGTGTACTGACCCCACCTCAGAAACATCATTTTCTGCTTGTGCGATTGGCTCACCAATTTTCCCAGAAGTTTGCCTAAGATACAAGTCAGATTTCTGGCATCCCCTGCAACACAAATTTCATTTTTTGGGAGATACTCCCAATAGATACACATCTAAAGGGGTGCAGACCCTGCTGCTTTCCTCATTAGAGGCCTACAGCTTCACAACTGATTGATAATTATAAAACCACTCCTATTAGACCCACTCAGCACAGAGGCACAGAGGAACAAACAGGGATTTTTTCAGAATAACAAAAGGTAGGAATCTGCAACAAAATTTGTTAAAATCCATTTAATGTACAGAGATCACCCAGAGGGGAATGTTTTATCTCAACAAAAGTGGAGTTATGCTAAAAATAAATGTGTATCTTGACAGGAAAAGATAGAACCAGATCCCTAAGACCAGGGGTAGGCAAACTTCAGCCCTCCAACTGTTGCAGAACAAAAGTCCCATGAGGCATTGAAAGACACTGACAGCAACATCCATGACTCCCAGAGGCAGAGGCATGATGGGATTGTGCAGTTCACAGCTGGAGGGCTAAAGGTTGCCAGCCTCTGCTTAAGACCATAGGTTTGAATAATGATCTGTGTGAGCCACGAGAATTGGTGAAACTAGAAGCAGGTTCCCTTTTTCAGAGACCATCTGTAATGACAAAGAGAAAATTTACTCTTTCTAATGTAAGCAGTGGCTGCTGGTTAGGCCCACACAGAATGAACTACATCCAGACAATAGCGGAAGAGCTCCTTCCAATGAACTGGGGCATGACAGATGGATGGATGGAAGACTGGTGTCCTAATATAGGTAAAAGACTAAAACTATCTAATAAAAGAAGGAAGTTCTGGGCTTCAATTTCACCTTACCCTTGTGAAAGACCAGAATGGACTCTTTACTAGTTATTATGAGCCAAACGTACCTGGTTTCAGTTCATAGGAGGTTTGCCAAACATTAATTTGAATGCTTTTCAAGTCAAAAGAGGCTGAATCGTTATAATAAGTTCTAGCCATATCAAATACAATAGAGAAGGGATTATCAAACAAAGGACATGGAAGTTGGAGGGTAAGTGGTCAGCTTAGGGGGGACATACTGTTTGCCGGGAGGTGGTGATTTTCATACTGCTAAAATAAAACTTAAAAAAGACCCAATTCCATTAAATAAAATACCTAGGGGATACCTCAAGCCTACTTGTAAAGTGTCACATGTTTACAACATAAACAATCTACCACAGGCTATTTAAATTGCCAGTAAATTACATTTCCTGGCCTCCTCATTCTGTTCGTAAACAAACCGGCTGGAGACTCCCTTCATCTATACCAGACCATTTTCCTAGATGAGGGTCTGGTATAAATTTAACGGGGCATGGCATGCAAAAAAAACTTATTCTTGATGAGGAACTGGTATTGATTTTAAGGAGGACCCCACCCAAGAAAAACAAAAACAATTTAAAATGGTGTAGGGTCTTCAAGTTTTTTTTTTTACTAGATCCTTATCTGAGCATGCAGCCTGCAGGCTAGAAATGGAGGTGGCAGTGAGAGTGCCATGAGATACCACTCCCCTTACAGGAATGAGTAAGAGATTCAATATAAATAAACATGCATACAGCAAGTCCCTTATTTAAAAAATAAAAACTAAAAATTAAAGAGGTTGTAAACCCCCATAAAAAAAATTAAATAAATAAAAACCTGAAAGACAAAGGCATAATAAGCTAGTATGCATCACATACTCAATCATTATGAAATACTTACCTTAGAATGAAGCCCCCGCAGCACTGACACGGCCTACATGTTAACCCGTCTTCCTTCCGGGTTCGCGTCCTCTGGCCATCTGATTGGCCAGAGCCGCAAAGACGTCACTCCTTGGCATGCACACGGGATCCCCTGTGATGTCACTGGCTGCATGTAAAGTAAATATGTCCTAAACGGTGCACGGAGATATTTACAGTACCTATAGGTAAGCCTTATCATAGGCGGCTTACATATTTTTTTTTTTTCTTACATATAGCTACATGTCACAGAGTAGGCTTTACTTCCTCTTTAATGGATCATGAGTTGGAGGCACCCGGTACAGTAGGACTGTTCCCTATGTGTCTAGAATGTTTAGCTGGGGCAATGTAGTTCAGCGGACATAGCCAAGCTTTGCAGACTCACAATTGCAATTTTATTTTTATTTTTTTTAATAAATAAGCTACAGGTAGATAAAATTGTTGAGCTGCTTTTTCTGAGTTAATGCAAAAAATAATAATAATAATAATAATAATAATATAGCATATATAAATGAGCAGGCCATTTTTTGTGATACGGCACTGCCTTACTTTAACTTAGTGCGATGCTGTACCCAAATAAAATTGATTCTTTTTTTTCCCCACAAATAGAGCTTTTTGTGTTTTTTGTGTTTTTCTGCTATAAAACACATCCCTGCAGCTCTTCATATTTGAACACTGCAAGGGACATAGTGAAACAAACAGCTACTTCTTCACAGGTAAGAATCTGCTGCAAACATTGTGAAAATCCCTGCAATGTACATTGATCACCCAGAGGAATTTTTTTTTTTTTTTGTCAGTTAAAGTGAAGTTACTTTTTTTTTTAAGTACATATACTCCACTGGGATGTGTGTTAAACTCATTATAACTTACCTTGTATACCTCTGATCATGCTGCTCATTGAGGGAAATTGTGTCATTAAATTTACAGATGACACTACTGTTGTAGGCAGGATTACAAAAAATGATGATGTTCTATATTCAGCAGAAAAAAGAATGTGTGCAAATTATGAAAGGAGAGTTATCTGCAGTTAAATGTTAGTAAATCTTGGGGGGATGGGGGGGGGGCATAGTCCAATGAGTATAGATAGTGAGTCATTTTAACTTTTTGGGTACAATAATTATAGAATAACCCTCATGGTATACACATAGATTGGATTTGGCGGGTAAGGTGCAACAGCAATTAAACTTTAAGGAGATTTAAGAAAGCTGGTTTGTGACAAAAAGTTCTGTTGGCTTTTAATAGTGACATGATAGAGAGTAGGGATGATCGAACGGTTCGGGTCGACCATCGGTTCGACCCGAACATTGACTGTTCGAAATTCGGATGAATTCCGAACTTTTTGCGGAAAAAGTTCGGAATTTGGCAACCAGAACCGCCCAAAATGCAATGGGACAGGAACTGGGCTTTAAAAGCCCGTGATTGGACCAGAAACATCAGTAAAAGCCAATTGAGGGGGCAGGAGGATGCTAGGAATGTGATTGGAGTGACTAGGGGGTCCAGAGGCCAATCAGTAGTGAATATGCCCCCCAGTATATAAAATAGCCCCGCCAAATCTCTAGCACTATAATACAGGGACTGTGGAAGAGAGTGGAAGCAGTTCTGTTACTCCTGCTGCAAAAGTGTCATTTAGCATTTATTAGTGTGAGGAAAGGGATATCTAGTGTAGTTAGGGTACTATATACCACTATAGTTAGATTCAATAATCTAGTTTCTGTAGGGAAAGTGTTAAGTGTCAGGGTGACCGTAGTGTAGTGTAGGGTGAACTGACTCTGACTGCTATGCCGGGGGGACAGAACTCATCCATTTCAGGGTGACCGCCATAAGAAAAAGATAATTTTTCTTAGAATTAATAGTAGAGCAGGGATGGGGCTCCGCTCCTTGTATGCCAGGGTGACCGAATTCATCCATGTCAGGGTGACCGCCATAAGAAAAAGATCATTTGTCTTAGAATTATTAGTAGAGCAGGGATGGGGTTCCGCTCCTGTCACACCTGGGCGTTTTTGTTTCAGGCGTTTATTGGGCTTTTTTGTGGACGTCTTTGGAGGCAGGCATGACATCTGAACTTCTGTGTAGGGGTATATATACACACACACATATATGTATATATACACATACACACATAGTGTATAGGTGTGAAAGTAGTGGAACCCCATCCCTGCGCTAATGAAATTATTTGCAGGGATGGGGTTCCGCTCCTATCACAGCTATATGTGTGTATGTGTATATATACATATATGTGTGTGTGTATATATACCCCTATACAGAAGTTCAGATGTTATGCCTGCCTCCAAAGACGCCCAAAAAATGCCCAATAAACGCCTGCAACAAAAACGCCCAGGTGTGTTGTTGCAGGTGTTTATTGGGCATTTTTTGGGCGTCTTTGGAGGCAGGCATAACATCTGAACTTCTGTATAGGGGTATATATACACACACACATATATGTATATATACACATACACACATATAGGTGTGAAAGTAGTGGAACCCCATCCCTGCGCTAATAAAAATTCTAAGAAAAATTATCTTTTTTTTCTGGTTCTGGACATGCTACAGAGCTGAAACTTCACAGGTACACCGTTTAGACCCCCCAGACACTAAATCCAAATAAATCTCTTTTTTTTTTCAATAATTTTTTCAATAATTGGCTTTCTATCAAAAACGACAATTTTTAAGAACTTTTTTGTGTGATTAATAGTCCCTGGGGCATGACCCATAACCCTAGGCACTTTTTAGGGGCATTTATTGGGTTTTAGGGCTTCAAATGGTGTTTTTTGATTACCGAAGTTTGGGTCCCATTGATTTCAATGGGGTTCTGGAATCCGGACCCGAACTTTCGGGAAGTTCGGGTGGTCTGGTCGAACCAAACTTTTCAAAAGTTCGGTCATCTCTAATAGAGAGTATTATGATATATTATGTCACTTTGGACAGGGCATGTGTACTACCCAAAACATTAGAGTAATGCAGAGGGTAAAAGAGACCATGCAAAAAAATGTTAGGTATTGAGTTGCCAGGTATCAAGGACATCAGAGAGCAGAGATGCCTTTGCAGGACAAGTAATATTTTAAAGCCTAGTACCTATCTGAAATCAGATTTTTTTGAGATGCTATCATCAGGGAAGCATTATAGGAGCATCAAGGCTTGGACAAATATTTTTATTTTCTTGGGTGGTACATCTTTTAAATTCAGTTAAATAGTCATGGTAAGGTGATGTAATTTATTTTAAGGTGTGTGTTTTTTAGATATGGAATTTTTTTTTAATTTTGAAAGCTTGTGTTATGTTCTGTGTAAAGCTGTGCCTGAATTTCATTGTATGATCTTGGACTGTATAATGACAATGTTTTTTTTTTTTTAATATAAATCTGAATCTATTGAATTTTGCATTTCAGATTGCTGGAGGTGACCAGGTCACTGTAGGCAGGAAGCAGAGACTGAGGATAGATCCATATGTCACTTGCAGTCAGGAGCAGTGGCAGGAAGGTGCTTCCTCAATGCTGAATGGTGGGTAAGAGAGTGTAGAGTTCAAGTGTGCAGCACTCCCCCCAATGGAGGATGTTAACTCTCAGTTCCTCAGTGTTAACCCCTTCTGCAGTAAACCAAAAGAAAGTAAGGATTTCAAATGGTGGATCTAGTAACAAGCTTCCAGTGCTTGGTCTGTACAGCCTACTTACAAAGCGAGTCTTCAGAGACAGGGTCACAACTGGGCTGTGCCATAGCTCTGGACCCAATAAGCTCTCCACTGATAACACAGTACACTTTAGTCTGGAAAATTCCACAATTAAGTACCCAGTTCTTGAAGGTCACATCTCCACAACTGTCCAGGCCAGTGGGGACGGGGTACAGCCTTTAAAGCAATTGCTGATGAAACACCAATCTAGATAGCTGCAAATAGAGACCAGCTCAAGCAGCTTATAGAGGAATGTTGAATGAAGAATAAAGATAATCTTGACTGAGGAAAAATATCTAGCAAAAGGTTAGACTTTTCTAAGCAGAGCAGATCCAAGAAGTCCATCCTCATTGATACTAGCAAAAAATGAAGTCATGTTGGGAGTAGGATGAGAGTATCCTAATTCCTGTGTCCCTCAGTGAATGAGAAAGAAAATAATTTTGAAAACTAACTGAGCAATATGTACTATTTATTTTTCCTGTGTCCAGTAGACAAGGCTACCATAGCAAACTGGACATGGCCCTTTGCCATGTGCCTGATTAAGAATTTCACATCAAGTGAATTACAGTTGACATTTCAATCCACAGAAACCTATTTGCAAAGTATTCATTTGCTCCTTGTTTTACGAGTGTACAATAAAAGATTGTCATTTTACGATCCATTAAAAAAGATGAAAAAATGTTAAATAAAATCGTGAAAGACATTTGCTGAAAGTAATAAATAATTTACCTCTAATTTTCACACACTGAAAATTAAACTGGCAACTGTTCAAAAAGTTATTAAAATTATAATGACTGATATTTTGAAATCAAGCACCAGCACTAAAATGAATAAATTACGCCAACAATTTAAAAAAAATAAAAAAATAATAGCAGTCTTGATTAGTGAATAGAAGACTGTTTGTAAAGAAGTTTTAGTAGCCAATAGAGACCTAATGAATTCAAGTGAGCTGATTAAGTAACTATATCAAAAGAGATCAGGTGGGACTTATATATTAAAAGTAAAGGAAAGGAAAATGTAATTGTTGCCTGTTGCACCCAACAAACTTTCACAAGCAATGATTCTGCTGCAGGTTAAAAAAGAGGGGAGACTAAAATGTTAAAGTGTGGATACTTTCTTTCTTCAGTTTTGACCATGCACTGTTTTTATATTAATAGCATAACTATAGTCTGTATGTATACTTGGAAGTCATAAAGAATGACAACAAAACATTGATGCATACTCCAAATAATTCCTGTTTTTAGAGAATAGCATACTGCTTCCAAACCAAGGCAAGTAGGTATAAGGCAGATAAAATTTGAGGCTGTTTGTGTTGCCTGAATGCATTTCAGTGAAGGTTAGGATGACATTTAGGAAGTAAAGGCTAAAAGCAATGAGGTCCTTTAAGACTGAACAGAGCAAACTATAAACTGCACAACTGGCAACTTACATAATTAGCACAGTTAAAAATCCATGTAACCTTGCCCTAAAATATTATTATTCTTTTTTATTGTTATTATTATCTGTTGAACAGAAGAGAAACGCATACAAGCTCACACAATATATAGCCACCTCCTACACATGGCTTTGCTATATTATTTCAATAGTTTTAAGTTAATGAAGTAATCATGCAAAATAACAGTGATTTTGGTTCTGTATTAAACGGAATTCTCTAGAACAGTCTTTAGAATAGTTAACAGGATGCAATGTATATGGTGTATACTGACCATTCCTGCTTGGTATTTTAGTTATAGGAACCTTCATTGTGTTATACTATATATAGATTCATAGAGCACAATGATAATAAAAGGTTTATTCAACATGGCAATGAAAGGAGTATAAGTAGTAAATAACAGATTTAAATTTGCTTTGTTAGCACACAGAAATAGAAATTCTGATTGCAGTGTATGTACTGTACTTTGCTTACTGAATAAAAGTGAAGCTAATCTAAAGAAACGTCTCGTTTATCCTATCATCTGCATTGAATCCTTGACTTTGCACTGTTGATAATTCTTTGAAAGAAAAATTGTTATGTTGTAGTCAATGAAAAATCACACCTCGGCATTTTGTTGTGAAGTTCAAATGGTGGCTGAATTATTAATTTCACAGTGAATTTTCACTTAGTTTAGTAAATGATATGAAGCTTTGTGACTTCTATCATCCAACTGTGTGAAAGCAAAAATACTTTTTTTATCGTGTTCCTTGTGTGTGATTGGGTATTCTGTACAAGGTAAATAACCACATTCATTAAAATGAGTGTTTTACTCCCAATTACTACTAAAAACAGAATTGTTAGCTTCGGGTGGACTAAAACTTAAAGCTAAAATTAAAAAAATCATACTATTAAAAAATATATATGTATTTTCTACACTGCTGAATATGGTATATTAAAAGGTTGTGGAGCCATTTTTTATATCAAATAGAAAATATTTTAAACAACCCTGTCATGAAAAAGTATTTAAAAAACCCCTGTTGATTGTAAAACAAAACAGTAATTACTCACATCTCCCAATAATGGCAAAAACCTTCAAAACAACTAGTTGTTATCCTTTAACCCTTTGCAGCCAAATCATGTACCTGTATCTCATTTGACTTCAAGTGGTTGTAGCGGGATGATATGCAGCTGAAAATATCACCCTGGTACTGTTGTTAAGAGCCGATGGTTGGCTCTCTTGTAAAAACAATCAGAGAAGCTAAGCAGCTGCTCTGCTGTTATTATTCCCCTCCCGCCCTCTGCCTTCTGCAGCTTCCAGTGGGATGGGAGATCCCGAGTGACCAGCCGCCACATTTGCAGGCTGGCCGAAGAACTGAAGAAAGCCAGGATTGGCTTTGATCGGGTCTCGGATATGGTAACCCGGACGCGATGTCATGACATCACTTATGGTTTACTGGAATCTTAAAGGCACCAGTTTTTGAAAATTGAAAGTATTCAAAAATGCCTATCTTGGCATTTTGGATGCTTTCAAGTGCAAAGGCGGGATTTGGGGTCTTATAGACCCAGATCCCTCCATAAAGAGTACCTGTCACATGCCTATTGCTGTCACAAGGATGTTTGCATTCCTTGTGACAGCAATAAAAGTGATACAATTTGTTTTTAAAGCAACAGTGAAAAATGAAAAAAAAAAATAATAATATAAATTAATAATTAAGAAAAAAAAATCAAAGTGCTCCCGTCACCCCGTGCAAACGCGAACACGTGTGTCGGTCCCGAGTCACGTGCCTATTGCTGTCACAGGGATGTTTACATTAATTGTAGGAGCAATAAAAGTGATCAAAATAATAAAAAATTAAAGCAACAGTGAAAATGTAAAAAATAATCTAAATAAATAATTATGAAAAAAAACCTGAAGTGCCCCAGCCCCCCCCCCCCCCCCCACTTGCTATCGCGCAAAGGCGAACACATGTGTCGGTCCCGAACGTAGGCAAACAGCGATCATCCCACACATGTGGGGTATCACCATGAACGTCAGATCATGAGCAGTAATTCTAGCATTAGACCTCCTCCGTACATCCGAAGTGGTAACCTGTAAAGGTTTTAAAAATGTCGCCTATGGATAGTTAAATGTATGTCCTTTTTTGCCGTTGTGTGGGCGTGCCCAATTTTAAAATGTGACATGTTTGGTATCTATTTGCTCGGTGTGACATCATCTTTTATATTTAACCAATAAAATTCAGGTTATGTACTGTGTTTTTATTGCATTCAATTTTAAAAGGTATTTTTCCCCCAAAAACTGCATTTGAAAAACTGCTGCGCAAATACCGTGTGACATAAAAAATTGCAAAACCCACTAATTTGTTCACTAGGGCCTCTGCTTTAAAAAAATATTTTCTGGACTTGTTGAACTACTGGTTGCTCTCAAACGCTTATTGGGTCTCATGTAACGGTAGTATGAAAAAGTGACATGAGGTCAGAGGGAGAAACCAGTAAAAGCTGTGGGGGATCCAGTAGATCGACACTCTCAGAAGGGGGTGCAGATTTCAAGAACTGGGCAGTGTTCAGAGGTGTGGGCCCCAGGAAAAGTGAGTATATATTGTACTTTTTTACAGGTAGGAGGGGTTTTAACAATACATTTTAACAACAGGATCAAATTAAATTCAGTGAAGTTTTCATTTTTTTAATTAATTTCCTTGAACTTATTAGTTAGTGGAAGTGAACACAAGCTAAAGTAAAACTTAATCATTTTGGAGATCAGCCCTTTTATATTTACTCCAATAAAGGTTTCATAAGGATTAATAATAAATGTCCCTTAAAATACGTGTCTATTTGTAGACACGTAGGTTATTAAAGCTAAAAAAGTTCCAGTTGGTCATAAATACCGGCACTTTGAGAACATTTAGCTGGCTAAAAGGCAGTCTGTTTAAGGCTGCTCCTCCAGTGTGCTGTTAATTATTTAAACGCGGAGAGCAGGGTAAATGATCGCCACATCTGTCACCCACACAGAGAGAACCCTCACTCATTGCGGGACCAGATGTGTTTATTTTCAACATGTACTAACTACTAGCTACTTAATGTGTTCCAATCCTTAGCCAAAAGTTAATTAAGCAAACATACTAAACATTAGTTATCTTACATGACAGTCATTTCTACGTTTTATCTTAAACTCTTTAATCAGATCTCTCCAGGAATTCAAGAGGCGTGACAATTATAACCTCAACAGAGCAAAGCTATTTTCTTAATCCTGTGATTTTAGACCATCATCAGTCACCATGAGTAAATAAGATAATACCATTCAGTATGTTATTTTGTTATTTTATGTCAGCAAAGTTGGGGCTCAGGAATAAATCCTTAGTGTAGTTATTACTGGTTAAAAAAATCCCATGCTCAGAGAAATAAGGAAGGCTGTTGTGACTTTTGAAATGCTTTATACCTGGCTGTCTTTGATTTTAATACGTCCTAAGTAGTTTTTATAAAATAAGTGTGAAGTCAGAAAGCCTACACCTAAATATTTTTTTCTGGCCAGTAATTTTTTTTTTTTTTTAATAACAGTATAGCAGTCAGTCAATGAATATTTGTAGAATCCTTTCCCAGCAATAGCAGCCTCCATATCCTCTCAGCTTTGGTTTCCTTTGGATGGTAGAAAATGTTAGTTATTGCGACTTGTTATATCGCATATTTTAGTTGTTTTTTTATACATTTTTTAATTGTTTTGTATATTTTTTAATATCTACTGTATATATAATTTTTGTTTTACAAGTTAACATAAAAAAAAAAAGATTAAAAAATTCCAGAGCACGGTGGTCAAGCCAAAGAGACAGAACAGCAGTACCTGCCTGCTCAGAGGCTCCTTTTTTTCTGACTGTAAGCCTAATAAGTTACTAGAATAAGTCATCCAATTCTGTGTGCACATTTCAGATGGAAGTATTGAAACCTGTAAATAATTTATTTTTTATTAGGAGGCTAACTAGAATCATGTAAAGAAAAAAAAAAGTCATGTTATATCTGCTGGCTGATAAAGGGAACGCAAAATAAAAATTTACCTAAATAAAAAAAATATATATATAACCAAAAATTAGTCCTGAACATAAAGAAATGAATCCTGTACCAAATCACCATTACACATTTCCTTTAGGCTTATTTTAGATGTATTTATTTTCCTTTAGGTTTATTTTCACTTTTTCCTAATTAAATCATCATTTATATTGTACATTCCTTTATTTTTGTATTTCAAATGTTACCTCTAATAAATTTCTTTGCAACTAAAGCTGGTCATGCATGCTACAATTTGATTGTACAATGTGCAAAATGCAGTAACATTTATCAAGCAAAACTCATGTTTTATTAGTCTGACTATCCTTAATTACTGAAATCTGAGCTTATCAGTCAAATTCACTAAAAAACAACATCATGAATTGAAAGACTTCTTGACTTCTAGGGTTTGGATCCACTAATGAATCTGCAAGTCTCTAAGGGCGTTTTCACACTAGCACTTCTGGTGCGAACCCGGGTTCGATTGACGTCAGAATTCGGTTCTTTTTGATGATGTGAACACTGTCTTTGAACTCAGGTGCGCACCCGCGAACCATACCCGAGTCCACTTAAAAAGGGTGGTCTAGGGTACGGTTCATGTGAACTCCAGTACAGTTCGCTGCTGATGAGAATGCAATCGTACCAAAGCGAGCAAATTTTATCCATTTTGGCACCTTCTCGTTTACAGCGGTTGCCCAGCAACATGAGTATGCGCCGGCTGCCGCTTGATGACACAAGCGTACCGTGGTTCTGATACAAAAATAAAATGTGAACACAGTCCATCGGGGCAGGGGGAGGGGAGAGCAATCAAACTCAGGTTGGTGACAGGCATCTGCACAAAGTATTAAAACACCCTAAGTCTAGAGAATTCCCAGTTTACTTCATAAATATTCATTCAGTGATTAGGAATTTTCACAGAGTTTAGGAAGGGGGTGTTTATCTGTGTTTGCATAACAGAACTTGCAAAATTGTATTTAAACTTGTTAGGTGCATTGCTATTCTTTATGACTCTTTATTACACATGGATGCTGAGTATAGATAAATAGCAATCTACTGTGTGAATAATTGTTTCCTGTCATTGCTATATGCTGAGCATGCTTGGATTGTTCTCCATTGTTCTTGCCATGTAAAAATGGCAGTAAGCAAAAGAGGTGCAAATATTCCCTGCAGCTACCTAGTGGCTGATTTTAAAGGACTAAATTGTTTCTAAAAACCGCATGCCGATTGTACGGGACATTTGCTGAAAAGGGTTGTGCATGCAGTATGAAAGATAAAAATAATGTTTTATAATATTCTGAGTCTGTATCTGTGATATGTTGCTGCTGCGTAGTCATGATCACCTAATAATTACAGGCTGTATTGCTTGATTGATCATGGGATCATTCCCCTATACTCCAAACCATAAACTGTTGTGATTAGAAGTAATTGCTCAGCTGTGGGAAACTTTTACTGAAAACATACTTACAGTTCACAGACACACAGAAAGAAACAGTTTCCCAACGCAGTGCCGGGACAAGGTCATCTAGAGCCCATCTAGAGCCCAGGGCGAATATGCCAATTATCCCCCACCCCCCCTGCCCAAGATGTATGAACAGTGTGTGTCAGAAAAATTCCCCCCACAAAAACTCTGAGCAATATTGTACATGCTTACCCCCTCAGCATAAATTCCCTCTCCTCCCAGTACAAATCCACCCCCTGCTGAAATCCCCCCACTCAGCATGAATCTTTGCTTTCCTCATCCCCCACATCGCCCCAGCTCAAATGCCCTCCACAAAAACAAATGAACCCCTCCTAGCACAAATCCTCTACCCCTAAAATCTCCCTTCCTAGTACACACCTTTACCCTCCCCCCGCTTCAAATCCCTCCATCCCAGCACAAATCTTCTACCCCCCAACACAAATTCCCTTAGATAACCACTTTTAGCACCGCCCCCCCCCCCAAATTTCCCCACATAGAACAATAATAACCCCCTGCCACCCCCCAAATCTCCCTTCCAACACAAATCCCCCTCCTCTCCAATCCTCATATGATACCACAGTGCCCAGGGCAGCCGCCCCTCCTGCCCACCCCTTGTCCCGGCCCTGTCTCAACGATTTATATCCTGTCTGAAGATTCCTTTTAAGAAAAAATAAACTATTGATACATTAAATGAAGATTACATATTTGAGCTGCCAATGTTTTCTTGCTATTTTTATCTCTACTAGTACCTTTTATTTTTAACTTTGTGTGATTTTTACCATGTCCTTTGACTGATTTGCTTTGTAGCTTTTGTATGCCGTGCAAGCTTCATAAGCAAATTTTATCAGCCCCACTCTGAGAAATGTTTATCATATGGGATCCTCATTGCCTATTTTAACACAGCAACAGTGTGCCACAACTGCGGACAGTTATGGGGTGTCCCCATTCCGTTTAATTGGTCACATTTGGCAGGCATTAGTGTCCGCCAAATGCAACAGCAGGGATGATTTTTGCAAAGCTTTGCAAAAGTGGCATATGTACACCTGCCCCTGTGGCCTTTCCAGCTTAAGTGGAGTGGTTGGGGTGTAGTAAAAATACGGCTCAATCACACATTGTTATTGCCCCCAAATATTCGTGTATACAAGGTCTTAATGAGCAATCATATTGGGAAAGTACTTACTGTCCAGCCTCTTCAAGTACTATAACTGGACAAAGCATATACTGAGCTTCCACTGTTAGTGGTTTTTCATCTGTGGATAGAAAAGGAGTGTTAAAATTCACAGGTATTCAAAAATAAGTATTTATTATTTGACAAAACTAAAAAATTGGTGAGGCTTAAAAGCATTAGGAGTAAGCACACCTGGGTTTGACCTGGATAATGCTAGTGGATATTTCTCAGCATTTTTAGCTCATACTAATATTGGCAGGCTTCTCAATATTACCGTACACAATCCTGATCATTCCTAGTGTCCTCCCATTTATTCCCACAACCTCAGAGGAATTTAGATATTAGACTTATTTTTCTTACAT